>NC_079443.1:41240646-41540646 GCF_903798145.1 Danio aesculapii
GTATTTCTATTTATGTTGATCTCTCACAATGTGTGTGCTGTTTCGAAGTGGCTCCATGTGAACAGCAGAGCTAATGGTCTCATAAACTCTCAGCCATGCACAAAGATGCCGAAGTCAGGATTTCCGTTAATTGGTACATTAAATTATGCTTTGTTTTTAACCAAACCTAATTGGAAGTCTTAAACTTCAGCATATGTATATAATAGTTGAATATGTATATAGTAGTGCTTGTTATAAACAATGTATCTGTGCACTTCAGTATTTTGTAAGAATTAATTTGCCCTCATAAGCTTTAATCAAATACCATAACCTTCCATCTTCCCTCAAAATGACTTGATTTCACTTTTGGTCACATGGAGTGTTTTTGTGGCGTAGCCATCCTTGTGTCTCATTTTTGCTCTGTCTTCACAGGAGGCAGTGGTTGAAAGAATAATGAAATGATTCAGTCTATGAAATGAAACCTTCTCCACCAGAGGGTGCTGACAGTGTACACCAGAAAGTCCACTTCTGAATGGCTTAAAAAACAAAGACTTTGGAGTGGCCTAGTCAAAGTTCTGACCTGAATCCAATTGAGATTCTGTGGCATAAATTTACAAAAAGCGGTTCATGCTCAAAAAGCCTCCAATGTGGCTAAATTACAACAATTCTACAAGAATGAGTGTGCCAAAATTCCTCCACAGCGCTGTAACAGACTCATTGCAAGTTTTCGAAAATGCTTGATTGCTGTTGTTGCTGGAAAGGCTGGCACAACCAGGTTTAGGGGGGAAACACTTTTTGACACAGGACTATGTAGTTTTGTATTTTTTGCATAAATGATAGAAAGCTTCATTTAAAAACTGCATGATGTGCTTGCTTGTGTTATCTTTGATTAATATTTTCATTTGTTTAATGATCTGAAAAATTAAAGTGTGAGAAACATTTATTTTTTGCATATGAAATCAGTAAGGGGGCCAAGACTTTTTCACTAGTACAAACTGGCATTCAAATCTTTCTCCAAGTTTGTCATCAACGCTCATCTTCCATTAATCCAATTGGACCAAAGGACAAAATTCATTAACTAAATTTTATTAAGTTTTGTGGTTAGTAGGGAGGTAAGTGAATGTTATTTTATTTGTTTTATTTCATGTGCAGCTAAGACGGTTCAAAAGTTAGTTGTTGAGTTTTTGTTTGTTATTTTGGGCATTTACCTCAGCAAGCTTTTTATTGTCTCCTTTGAAGTTAAATGTCAAATAAATTTGACTTTACGTTATTTCTTTGGTCAATCGTCTTTGTTGTTTTTCCTTTTGAACGGGAGATGACACTCCGGCTCCCATTAATTTAGAGGTGTTCTAATTATATTAATATTATTTATTGTTACGGGTCTGGCTTGCTGTGTGGAGCCATGCAAAGTTAGATTATGTAACCGTCGCAGATGGTCAGGACAAAAACTCCTTTTAACTTGGAAAAATACCTTGTATCGCATGTACATTGACTGCAGTTAGGACACAGCTTTACAATTAAGTTTATGTCACATGAAATGCCAACTTTAAAGCTTGACATTATTCATTACCTTTAACCTTTTGATGAGTAAGAGCAGACTATTTTAATTAATTTTTTGTTGCTTGAAAACGGTATATAGCATTTGAACAATCCCAGGATGAAAATAAGACTCCCCTGTAATTTTTGGATGGGCTGTCCTTGTAAGGTAAAGAATGGACATTAATGGAACTTCAGCAAACCTTTACTGACAAAGAAGGTCCACTGACACAATAATACAATGCATAGTTCACCCAAAAATCATCACCCTTTACTTGTTCAAAACCTATTCGATTTTTTTTTTCTTTTGTTGATCCCAAAAGAAAATATTGCTGCTTACTGGCACCCACTGACTTCTATAGTGGAAAAAAAAATACTATGGAAGTTGAGAGGCAACCAAAATTCTTTCAACTATTTTTCTTTTGTGTTCAACAGAAGAAACTCATAAACATGATGCAGAGTAAGTGATGAGATTGTGTCTATCCAAACATCATGACTATCCAAACATTCATTCATCGATTAACTTTCCTTTGCACCCAGAGGAAACCATGGGATCACGAAAAGCAACAAAAACCAAACAAAAAAAGGTTCCTTCAAAGAAAGTGTTAACTATTTTCTTAGTCATTTTAAATGTGCACCTATATTTGTATTGTGCAAAAAGCTGCTCCATTTCAGAATCAGAGGAGCTTTTTGCACAATTTGCCTTTAATGAATGATAACAATAAACTGGGGGAAAAAAAAAAAAAAAAGAAAATCAGGCAGACATGAACAAACATGCTATAAACACAACTTTTCTCATAATCCCATGCCTTTTCAAACCCATTCATCATTTTGTTCTTTTTATCTATTTTGTTATTTACAGATACAGATGTACAACAGTATTGCAACTTTGTGAATGGACTTGGAGCAACATTTTAGTGAATTCCAGCCATCATACAAAAAACTGATCCATGTCTCAACTGCTGAAGTTTCTAGATAATGCTGCTCTGAGTTTTAAAATGGGTACTGATTTTTGCACAAAACAAAATAATGTATTATTTTTTAGTCATTCTAGGATTTAATGCATTGCTCATTTGGTTTGCTGTGGTTCAGTGATCCTCTAAAGGGAGTTCTGTTTGAGCACCTGTCTATATTTATTTTTTCTCCAGACTCGCTGAAGTAACTTACAGAACACTAGTGTTTATGTTTTTAGCTGTTGCAAATGCATATACAGTTGGCACTGATGGTTTTTAAAGTGTCTTTCTCATGGGTGAACGCTGCCAGCTACGATCCCCTTTTTTTCATAGTGTATGATGTGCCATCTGTTCAAAAGAACCTTCTGGTTCACTTGAACATGAGCAGAATCTGGAAATGCTTTTAAGAGGAGAAGCTGAATCTCATATAGAGAGCACAACAGTTGGGATCTGGAATTAAAAACTCGGTTCATTTTCTCCATAAGGAAATTGATTGTCAATAATAACTATTAAACTTCTGAAGACAGACCTGTTGTGAGTTCTGAAGTTGTTAATCGACTATTTATGCTTTTGCTAAACACAAATGTTTTTTTTTTGTTTTTTTTTGTTTAATCTAAACATTATTTGCAATATGTGGATGAATAAACCTATGTAAACCTGCTATTCAATCTAAACTAATTAAAACTTTGATTTGACCAATAATACACAATTGTTAGGAAAAAGGAATTACAATTGTGATATGTTTTGCATACTAATGAAGCATTTTTGCAGAATTAGATAAAGCTTGTCTAAAATTATCTTGAGCTCTGCAGTGAAACTTAATTTCAGTATAAGGTAAAAAAAAAAAAGTCTTATGTTTTAATGTTGTGCAGAGAATAAGTAGAAAAAGAGGATGTGTGTATGGGTGCGACCAATGGAGGACTGGAGAATGATTGACAAGTGACGAATTTCACTAAACTATTGTATACAATAAACTGCTAATATGTTAAACCTTAAAGAAAAACCTACTCTGACCTTTTTTTATTGAACACGCATAGAATTGATTAAATGTTCCAACATAATTTTCTAGGGAAAAAAAACTAAATTACTTTGTTAACTTAAAATTTGGAATAAATGTTGTTGATCAAATATCAACATTTTACTCAAACACATTGGTAAATCCAGTACTCCTACAGAAACTACTGTAAGAACTTTTCCATATCCGTTCACAGTTTTTCTCTGTTATTATGAAATCTAAACCATGTTGCTATACTTTTCTCCAACTTTTTGCTTCCAAGTTCAAAGTTTGTAATGCTGTGTTTCAGTTTGTAGCTGGTTGGTCCAAGTGTATCTGTCTGCGGACTGCAAGACGGGGGTGTAAGAGGAAGGGGCGTAACTTGCAGTTATCGAGATCCCATTAAACCAACAAGATGTTGTTGGCTAAATGGCGGAAATACTTACCAGAAAACATTTTCACCAAATGTTTTCATGAGTTTTCTCCAAATTTATCCACAAACAAGTCATTTGATATATTATATTATTTATTCATTTAGCAACTCCACTCGCTGACTTCATCCGTTTTGCCATGACAGTAAGCCTACTTTGCATCGCCCCCCGTGGTAGCAAATACGGCTGTCAATTAATAACTATGATGGTTGGGTTTAGGTTTAGGAAAGGTGTAGACGTTAATAACTGTAATTGTTGGATTTGGGTTTAGGGAAGGTGTAGATGTTAATAACTGTGATCGTTAGGTTAAAAGTTGGGGTAGGTGTAGACATTAATAACTATGATGGTTGGGTTTAGATTTAGGGAAGGTGTAGACAATAACTGATGTTTGGCTTTAGGGTTGGGGTAGGTGTAGACGTTAATAACTGATGGTTGACTTTAGGGTTGGGGTAGGTGTAGACGTTAATAAATGATGTGCAGCCTGCTGACAACATAGTTTTAACATGGCTCCATAACTTCAAGTTACGCCCCTAAGGCACTTTAATGTTATGCCACTGTCTTGCAGTCCGCAGACAGCCACTACTGGGTTGGTCTGATTAATTTCTTAGGAAAATATTTAAAAAAGAGAAAATCACTTGGCTTTGAATATTAGTTTAGTTCACATAACAGTTTTCACCTAAACATTGTCCTTAAAAAACAACAACTATTGACTCTAGAACAAATCTACCATCCAATTTCATATTCCATAAAGCCTAGAGATTTCCATAAATGAGAAACTCTTGCTTGCTTAAAATATTCATTACAGCAAAATATTGTTTTTTCATTTGCAAAATAATGAGAATTATTTGTGAATCTGAATCACAAAATCAGTGTGAAGTTGCACAAGTGTATTTTTGGCAATTGGCAAAAATACACAGTATGAGTTGTTTTTGTTTTGACCAACAATATTATTTTCTGGGGAAAACTAAATTACTTGGTTTCATTGAAATTTCGATTAAATGTTATTGATCAAATATTAACATTTTACTCAAACACATTGGTAAATCTAGTACTCCTAAAAAAGTACTTGTACGAATTTTTCCATATTTGTACATATCGTTTTTCTCTGTTGTTATTAAATCTAAACCACGTCCTTCGCTATGTTTTTCTCCAACTTTTTGCTTCAAAGTTTGTAATGCTGTCATTCAGCTTGTAGCTGGTTGGTCTGGTTCATATCTTAGGAAAAGATTTAAAAGAGAAATTCCATGGCTTTAAATATTACAGTAGTTTAGTTCACATAACATTTTTCACCTAAACATTATCCTTAAAAACTACAAAGCCAACTATTGACTCAAGAACAAATCTATCATTCATGGGTGTTGCTAGTAGCCCCCCTATATTTCTACTTAGCCCCATAAAACTTTTGCGATTAGCACACTAAATTATCGCCTCAGTCCCCCTTAATTTTGATATGAAAATGGCGGCAGAATTCGGCTCCTCCCCGTCTTTTGTTTTCATTTGATCAGCAAACCACAGCCGTGGACAGCGAGAGAACGAGGTGTGTGTTTATCGATAAATTGTTATAATGTCTGCTTATTTGCAGTTCTTTGATATAGATAACCTTGCACCACCTGTATCCCCCAATGTCAAGGAGGAGCAGTCGGGTTTTGTCAGAGTTCACCTCATCAGCACAGCTGTTTCCTCGAGCGAAAAATGTAACTCTTAACGAACATTTCGCTATTTTTATTTCAAATGAACTTACAAATTTTAAACACTTTACAGTTCGTGTGACATTAACTATACAATACAGTCTTGCACAGAAAGGATTAAAGACAGTGACAGAACCACTTAGAGAATGTACTCGTTTTAACTGTCACTGAGTCACTGAAAGAGATAGAAACATCAAGTGTTGTCTAGTATTAAAAAAAAATACTTATTATTTATTATTATCATTCAGATCGTGAAATATGTGAATTAGCCTATTAAAATACACAGTATGAGTTAAAATGTTATTTATTTTGTATATATTTGGACAAGACAACAAGGCAAAAATTCTAAGATTGTTATTTTTTTTGCAGAAATCATATAAATTCCATACAAATATGGTGATTAAATACAATTCTGTAGCTCCTGCTCAACTATAATTCAGACTTAACATTGCATATCTCTATGATGTAATTATTGCGCTATCGATGTGCACATTGCAATATGGATGCTAAAATGATATATTGTGCAGCCCTAATATTAAGTAATAATAATTCAAATAATTTAAAGCCTCATTGCTTTACATGTTTAAGGAATGTTTGTGAGCTTTAGGTGTCAAGTTGAAGACTTCCACAAAACAAACAGATTTCCATTCATATTTCCGTATTTCTCCACAAACAACTTGCCTCCAACCTGCGCAGACAAGATAAGTAGAAGCCTATGGCCTCAAAAGCATCAGAGACATTTGTTCAAACAATCGTTTCACAGCTGAAATGAAAAATAAATAAGATGAAACAAAGCAGGAAATTGCACAGTCGCTTTTTTTATTTATAAGGGCCTACAAGCAACTCATTGTAAGAACGCTATTTATCTTATAAGTATGTAGTCGTGCTGGTTTTTGTTATCCACAGATTTCTGAACCTTCTAAAATATAAACTGGAGATATTTGTACGCAGTTCTAATATTTATATTACCATATGGGTCCAGTCATCAATTCAGTAACTCAAAAAACATGGTATTAAACATTGAAAACTGACAGAAATTTATATTTGATCAAAATATTTAGCATACAGTAAACGCAATGTGCATTCATGAAGCTAAAGAACAATACATGTATTTTCTCTTTTAATAAAACTGTATAATTTATTGTGCATGTTTAAAAAGTGCCCATTTAAATCTAAGCAGCATGCATTATGAGCACATAAAATCTGCAGGCTCTTCTGACATTCCTCAACATAATAAAATGAATATATGGCATACACTATTGAATATGCAATTGACTAAATACAATTCCTTTTAGGAGCCTTTGTTTTTCTTCACTATCATTTATTCATGCTTGACTTGAGCTTAATTCAAGACCTCTGCGCAAAATAAATGAACTTATCAAACAAACAGAGAAACAGAGCGCAAAGAAAACACACCAGGGATTAAATAGCAATAATAATAAAAATTTTACTTCATTAAAGATATAGAGAGACATATCATTAAAGAAGCGGTTCACATATAATATTTTTGTCAAGAAATAAAAAAATATTAAAAAAGGGAATTGGGTCACTTAGATTTCAGACAGTATGCTGTCTTCAGACCAAAAAGGTTCAATTCTTGCTCTTAGCTAATTACCTAATTTACCTAATTTTCTCCTTATAAATAGTTATTAAGGTAGTTTAGGGTAGGATTAGGGATGTAGAATAAGATTGTACAAAACATGTGCTTAATTAGTACTAATGAGCAGCCACAATCTCAATAACATGCATGCTAATAAGTAACTAGTTAATGATGAGAAGTGGTCCCTCAAGTGTTACCGAATGTATTAATTTTGATTGACTGGGATGATTCTGTAGGGGAATGAATCATGCATAACATGTAATAAACAAACTACAAGCACAGATAAATGCAACAAAGATAAAAGTGAAATAAACAGTACATTCTTTATGATTTTGTGTATATAAATATAAAAATTACACTGCAAAGTCAACTTAACATTCCAGATCTATGCGATGTGATATTGTGGATGCTTACATTGCATCCACAATAGCTTACACATTGCTTGCATATCAATGCTGAAACGATATATTGTGCAGCCCTAATAGGAAGAAGAATCACGGACAACGTTGTCTTGGTCCACAAACTACGTCTCACAACCAAACACACATGAGAAGAGCCATGGAAAGTAGGCGAGGTATACGTAGATTATCTTGTGTTATTAACTACATAATGAGAAAGAAGGCTTTAGTGGGGTAGAAAATGTACTCACCTAGCTTTTGAATTAGCAATTTCTCCCAAACATTTTTCTTGTTTGACCCAGTTGTGGTATTGCTCAGATGACACATCAAAACAGACCCCCTAGTTTTTCACGATTGCGCAATTGCAATCCTTAAACGTAAAATAATCATAAAAACTGTAAATAATCTCATAAAACATCCAATTCCAAACCATATAATCAATTTTATTTATTTCAGTTTGCAATTAATTGTTTTGCATGACTTATAGACGTTGCATACTCTGTGCACGTGATGTATTTGAGTGTCTCTCGAAAAATTACATCTCACCTGCACCCTCACGATCATTACATTACATTACATTATATGGAATGGGGGGGCGGGCGGGACTCTTCAGTTTGTGCAGTAAGCAGATGGAGAGGAATAGCGAGTGATTTACATGTGAAATAGCAAAGATGAGATATAGACATCTTGTGGTGTAAATTGGCCATTTTATGCGTTTGACACGCTTCAGACTGCAAAAGAAAGTTGGAGCAAAAGACAGGTGGAGAAGAGATTGGTTCAAGGGTGACGGCCGCTGGACATGACTGAATTGAAGAACATTATTTGTGCTTCACATGTATGGCTGGTATGATGTGCGTCAAATCAATAAATATTTTGTTTAACTCTTTCCCTGCAGTTAACGTCAGAAAACGCATCCCTGCCAATGACGAGTTTTACGGCAATTCATTGTATATAGTGTTTTACGGTAGGGGAAGTCCTAAAGCATGTCCTACATGTGACTATGTCAAATGGTCCAGGGAGTGAAATCTGAGCGAAAGTAAGATCGTGGATAAAAATAAGAGTTATACAAACTTCCTTTGACTTAATCTCTATCATTTCAAATCTTGAGTCCGCTCTTCTTACGTGGATTACTCAATTAGCTGGATTTGGTTATTGACAATTTGACATGATCCAGGATCGTTTCGTTCTTCAAAACTCTTCCGTGAGTTGTTGTCGTAGCTCAAGCCTTCTAGGGAGCAGGTTTATTTCATATAAACAGGATTAGATCAGGTCTTTTCAAGCAAAGGTAATACTGAAAGTATGTACCAAATGCTGATATTTTCTTACAGTAGTAATCTCTAGATAATATACACTTGTGAAAAAAGTAAAAAAGTAAAAAAAAAAAAGTATATATACATACATACATACATAAAACATTCTATATATCAATATATATCCTCTCTCTCTCTCCAACCTCCTACTGGCCTGCAGATATTAGCCATAATAGTGGATGCTGCTCTTTCATTGGCTGTAGTTAATTGCAGATGTTATTTTCAATCAGAACACATTTCACACGGCATGATTTTGAATCGCCGACAGCTCCAGATATTTTGCATGCCAAATATCTCACGGATGTCTGCGACTCATCTGCGATTCTCTTAGATTGCATCTTTGATTGTTCATACGGTGTGACTATTATTCACGTGATTTTCCTGTGATTTCAGGCATGTCTGTGATTTCTCAAAACCTGACAGCAAGTCAAAATTGTGGTTAAAATGATGCAGTCTGAATGCGGCATAAATCATGAAGTATAAATACAGTCTATATGTTTGGACTTTGACAGCTTTCTTCTGATTAGATTCAATTAGATCAGAAAAACAAACAAATAAAAATAAGAAAAACAATTAAAAAATATCTAATAAAAAAATTGCATTTTGATATTGAAATGTTAAATAGCAGGCAATATTATCACAACACTCAACAACACATGTAGATTTTCCCAGTATGGTGCAGCTCTAAATATTTTCTAACATGGCTGAATTTGAGGACATAGCATGAGGACACATCAGAGACCCAAACACTATAAAGATGTTCTCTACAGCTTAAACGCTGAAGCAGGAAGTCATCAGTGTAAGCAAATGGTCTTTGAAAAGGCAGAACGGCCTCCAGTGTGAAGTGAATACAGCCCCGATATACTGAAGTATGAAGGCTTACCCTGTCTCCTACCTTACTCCATACAATATTTCAATGGGTCATTGATTGAGCAAGATTAGCCCTTTATCCAGTGTGGTATTAAAAGATGCCAATCTTCAGCTGCCATTTATGTCAGCTGTGATGCCCAGCTGCCTGGCCCAGTCTAGAGACCATTCAGACCCAAGGCACAGTAATTGCACGTAATGTCGTCTATTGTAAGGGAAGCAATCACTGAAACTGGGCCGGATTTACAATTGCACGAGGGTGTGTATGCTTGATGGTACAGTGGGATGAGATGGTTAAAGAGGTTCATTCATATTCTAACTTTGCACAACTAAAGTTTCAATACGATTTGATATGCATAGTAACAGTGAAATCTAACCAAAAATATACATGTTTTACAGGGCTTGACATTAACTTTTTTGATCACCAGTAATGGTGGCTAGTAGTTTTTCAAAATTACTAGTCACTAGCCACAATTCTGTTGTTGGGAAAATATATTTTATATGCATAAGATTGTGTTATATTCACAAGCCTCCTCATTCATTTGACTATTTGTGTGTGGTGTGTATAAGCATGGGACGATAACAGTTTTCAAGGTATTCCACTGTTCGGAAAAGTCAAGGTTTTGAAACTGCCAACATTTTCTGTAAATTATGTGTATGATTTTTTTTTTTTTTGTAGTAAAGAAATCTGTGTTTTTGAAACTAATGAAGACAGCAGAATGGATTTATTTTAATTATTTAGCCTGACATGTTTATTACTCCAAAATATTTTAAATCTTTTAAAAAATAAAATATATTGTTTTCAAAGAGGTAAAAAAAATTGCTGTTTTTTTCCCAGACATTTAAAAAGAATAGATTTTAAAGCAGTGATCACAATACTGTGATATTTTTATCCAAGGTTATCATACCATCAGAATCTTATACCAGCCCATGTCTAGTTGTGTATGAGCTTGCTCAATGAGCATGAGCAAAGGGGTTGTGGTTTCATAGTGTCACATTGCAACTATTTATTATTCCATGACTTCTCAGGGCTCCACACTAAGGGTTTACCAATTTTTTTTCTCTAGCCACAATAAAAAAATGAAATAAATAATTCTTAGCCCAAAATAACTGCAAAAGAAAGTCGGTGAAAAAACGTGTGGGATAATGAAGGAATGATCACGTGAAAGGTTAAAGCGAAAACAACCTGCTGCTTACAAAAAGACCTTTAAAAAAATCTGGAGTTCTTGAGAGCAGCAGCAGGACTGTGGGTGTGCGAGCGTCGCTTTTTGTCCAGTATATTTAAAAGAGAACTGATCGCACAAGTTACGTTTCCAGGGATGGATGCTTCACGCAAGGAACCGTTCCGTTGGGAAACTTTTGAACACTCATGTGCATCACACATCACCTGAAATCAGCCTTGACACTGAAGCCCCCGTCAGCGCGTCAGAATCGCCTGCGTCTCACTGTGTGTGATCATCCCCTTATTCATAACTGCTTTCTTTTGCTCACGCGAACACATTTATTAGTCACCTCTCACGCTGACCCCTCATTGTGCAATCTTTTTTTGTGGAAATCTGTTTTTTGAGAAAACTATAATCGAAAAATTTTCTTCAACCAGCCAAAGTGACTAGCGGGAGTGACTGTCTAACACAGCGGAGGTCTCCCACATTTGGTGGGTTGGTGGTTGTTAATGTCAAGCCCTGATGCTTTAAGTAAGTGTTGTTCTTTGGAATTTTCCCCCCTCCAATGACACGTCCAAAAGAGAGCATGTCAATTAAAGTGTTTCTGCATACTGCTTTTATCAAGTGTGATTATAAAAAAAATAGACTTGATTTTTTCTTTTTTTACCATTAGAGGTTAGATACATTCACACAACTGTGTTTAAACCCCTTATAAAAGTGATTTTTGCAAAACCCCACAGTCCAAAGACATGCGGTACAGGTGAATTGGAAAGGCTAAATTGTTCGTAGTGTCTGAGTGTGAGTGAGTGTGTATGGATGTTTCCCAGAGATGTGTTGTGGCTGGAAAGGCATCCGCTGCATAAAAAAATGTGCTGGATAAGTTGGCGGTTCAATCTGCTGTGGTGACCCCGGATTGATAAAGGGACTAAGCCGAAAAGAAAATGAATGAATGATTGATTTCTAAAAAAAATTTACACTTCAGTTACCATCATAGCTATACATTACATTTTAAAATGATATTCAATTTGAAACCATTTCATTTTCTATAATACAATATTAATATTGTTGTTACTACCATATTTTACAGGTATAGACCAATGTGGTGATGTCATTGGGCCAGTTAATATCTGTAACAGAAGGCAATTTAGTTATAACAATGTTAAAACAGCTATTATAACATTATCAATATGTGGACCTTTTTGGATTCTTAAAAGCTATGGATTTTAAAAATGTAAAACAGGAAATAAGACCATTGTTATAGTTTACATCCCTCAAAATGGTCTAATGGTCAAACATTTAATTTACTTTGTGTTGTAAAACAACCAGAGCAACCCAGACATAAATGCTAGAAAAATACAGGACAAAAAAACCTTACTGACAAAAACAACAACCCTGCAGACATCGGAAAAGGAGTGGCATGAGACAGGACACAAGACAGAAAATCTTACTATTATCACACAGAGAATGAACAAAGAAAAAAAAAAGAAACGAAGCAAAAGTGTCTATGAGAAGGAATGACAGAAATTCCAAGTCTCACATTACGAAAGAAACCACCTCTCCAAGATTTCCAATAGACCAATAACAAACTGACAATCCACCGGCACACTTTAACAGATCTGTAACACACCGGAAAATGTGTTTCCAGAGAGGCCTGGAGAAAGTTTCTCCAAGAAAAGGTAAAATATATATATATTTTTTTAAAAAGCAGAGCACACGCACACAGAGGTCTCACACAGAAGCTTAAAGCTTGAAAATGCTGAGAAAGTTGGAGTACAAAGACACAAAAGACTCATCCTGGGGCTTTGATGTGTAGAAATTTCCAAAAATTGAAAGCCAAGAAATAAGTGTGTAACTGAAACTCAACACTTCTGCTTAAAGATCTCTCTAAATGGTATAATCATTTTTTTCATGCATGACAATCTGGCATGAAATACTAACAACAACAACAACAAAAACAAGTGTTTTGACTGGAAAGTGTAAGAAACTTTTTGAACAACACCATTTGCAACTAAATTTTGGGGCTCTTGAATAACAAAGTTTAGATATTGAATTTCAAAGTGGATTTTTTTCATTTTTCAAATGATTATCCCAAAGGAAAGTGAGTGAGTGAGTGATATTACTATACTTGTATTAATTTTATTACTAATATTACTATACTCAAAACAAAAACAAGCTTGTTAAAGTGCAAGAGCCAAACCTATAAAAAAAAAACATGCTTGATCAACAATTTGACAGCTTAACCATTTATTTAATCAAATATATAAATCAAGATAGCGCAAATCACACAGGAAATACAAAACAAAAATAGTTTAAAAAAAAAATTGTGAGCAGGTAGGGCAGATTAGGAATGGAAAAAAAAACTGACTATACACCTAATAACTGTTTCTGTCAAACCAATAGGTGAGAAAACTATTTTCAATACAATTTAATATACATAGTAACAGTGAAATCGGACCAAAAATATACATATTTTAAAGAGCCCCTATTATGGGTTTTTTGAAAATGACCTTCTATGCAGTGTATAACACAGCTCTAAGTGAAGTGAAATAACCATCTAAGGTTTAAATCTGAAAGTGCACCATGTTTAAAACTATTGATTCATCTATAAAAGAGTTGACTCATTGTGGTTTGAATTAATCGCTGTGGTAACGAGTCTTTAGCCATGACGGTGTGACACGATACGGAACTTAAGCCCCGCCCATTTGCTGTGCGTGCAGACCCGGGAAAATAGAAAATTTTGTTCCTGTCATTTTTCTGATGAGTGCTTCAGCAATCTACACACTTAAACTGGGGAATTCGTTGGCCGTTTGTTAAAGGAAGGATCAGAAAAGACTACATGGGATTTTGCAGAGCTTGACAGAAACTTTATCAGTAGATAGTTCATGGATCAGTTTCTTCCTCCATTTCATAAGTGTATGCAAGTGCGATTTAAATGATTGGCTCCTTTTCTCTAGCTTGCATATCCTATATTTAATTGTGCTTTGTTACTTGTAACCTCTTGTAGTGTATCTGATTAACTCTTTATATTCAAATATTGCGTCTAAAACCATGTTAAAAACGTGACACGTGATGCTTTGATTACGGATTTAAATGCGTTTGTGAGCTCGCGATCCACTGCCATTTGTCATTGCTATGGCCATCGTCAGCTGTTCCTACAAGCGTGTGGCGGTTAAGTTTCAAAATAGTTCAGCTTTTGCCACTGTGTAGATTAATAATGAATGTGTGTCATAGTTAAGAACAGAGCAATATGCTGGTGTTTAACTGCACTGCCTGAAATTCCAGGAGACCGGGGGGGTTAGGTTCAGGGGTGAGGCGTAATAACTGTACTATGAATCATGTTTCAGGTGGCTGCTGCAATCAGATCCTATACCAAAGTATAGACTGTACCAAAATGGGTGTTTTGTGGGAATTGAAATTATGAGAGTTTTCCAGGAGAAATAACAAAATGGGAGGGTGGTGGGAGAAGGGTCTGAAATACGGTAGACTCCCAGAAAAAAGTGGAGTGTTGGCAGGTATGCTCACACATACACTCTGCACTCTGACTACTTCAAAAGTGTTGATAAGCCATAGTGGGCATTTCTCTCTGTCTCGCGCTTAACACAGTTGACCAGTCACAAAAGACTGGGTCCTCGGACCAATCAGCGCACATTAGCATTGCACTAAGGAGGGATTTGGGAACAGAAGAATAGCTGAACAAATCATATGGGAGTCGTTGGGATAATTAGGTAAAAGTAAATGCATAAGACAACGAAAGTGTTTTTTGACCTTGCATGCATATCAGCCTGTTGTTGGAGACCCCCAAAACTAAAATATGGCCTGTTTTAATGCATAATAGGGGCTCTTTAAATAAAAGTTGTGCTTTGGAACTTTCCCCCCTCCGATGACATGTCCAAAATGAGAATGCCAATCAAACCGTTTCTGCAGACCGTTATTATCAAGTGTGATTATAAAAACAGAATTCATCATTTTTTTTACCATTAGAGGTTAGATATATTCACAAAACGGTGTTTGAACTCCTTATAAATAGATTTTTGCTTAACAGGTCCCCTTTAAAAAGAGCAAAAGATATAGATTCACACAAACACACGATATAAGAACAACAATATTAGAGTGTGCTATACTGCTTTTAACATTGATCGGATTTCTGGAAAAAAAAAAGTGACATTTCTGCTATAAATTACATGTTAAAATGTTATTCAATTTGAAAACATTTATTTTCCATGAAACAACATTAATACTATTGTTACTACCAAATTTTATAGGTATAGACCATTTCAATGATGTCATTGGCCCATGAACATTTCCAGCTATTCCAACTATTTAATATATGTAACAAGGGGCAACTCAATCATAACATTATGTTAAAACAGCTATCATAAAAATATTATAAATATGTGCGTCTTTTGGGATTCTTGAAAGATATGGGTAATAAAATTTAACTTCTGTGAAAATAATAGATGAGAAAAAAAAAAGACATATCTATACAAACAAAACAGCAAACACGAACTGACCAAAAAAAGTTAGCAAATCTAATCCCTATAGGGTATATGCAGAAGTATGCTGAAAGGACTTTTAATCTGCCAGTAACCTGGGTTAAGCACTTCCGGTGAACTGTATGCCATTGCAAAATCGGTGCGTTTAATGTCTGTTTTCTTTAAAAATCAGCGATCTCCACTGGCTGAGTGATAGCCGATATCAAGTGGGTCTCAGATTGTACAAGAATCACTGCATTAAATTACAATTTTCCCCGCCATGTCTTTATAATATGAGCATTTATTTTAAGCCCAGGATATTCAATGGAGCTTCTGCGCTAGCCTGCCGATTCTGACTGGCGCGTGCGAGTAAACAGCTTTTTGTCTCGTTTTACGCTTGAGCAACTAAAGGAATGCCAAAGTTTATTTAACTGATTGTATTGTAATTACATTACAACATCCATGCTGCAAAAAGAATAATATAAAATGGAAAAAACTCACAATAACAGGTCACTGGAAGTTTATCAGTATAGAAACAACACTAGCTCGGCATATACCCTAATCACACTACGAGCAAAACGCACCGACAAGTGACCATTCATTTCAATGGAGAACTGACCTTCGGCAATGTGAGTAACATGTCAAGCAACGTGACAAAGTTGAGAATCCTTAAATTGAATGCAAAAGAACAGTGTCTTTTGCAAGCAACAGCCAATACTAGCATCAGTAGAGCTCACATGATAATCTTTCACCTCCTGCACCAGCCAATTGTATCTCCGTTCTGTATACTTGTACAAACTGGCTTTTACATAGCCATATCAACAGAAAACATGTTATTTTTCCTAGATCATCATTGTGATTAATCATTTTATGTATTGAATCAATTTATATTTAGTGTTTTACCTCTGCAATGTTTATTTTCAGTGACAAGAAATCTCATTCACTGTTGGTGATCATCATAAACATTATCCAAGCAACCTCAAGGTACAGGCAGCTACAAAGTCACTGTTATTGTAAGTGAGGCTTTAATCTACAAAAGAATCTACTTTAGTGTAAATACCTGAAATCCTATCACACCTTTTTCGGAAAAATCAAGAAAAACAACTCGCTCATAACTCCACTTATATTATTAACTACATATATATTTATTTATGTATATATTTAATACCCAGGAGAGTATACAGAACCACTTAACGTGCGATTACAACCAAAACAGCAACATTCTTTTTATTCAGCAAAAAATTGAATATTCCCAAATACAGCGGGGAAAATAAGTATTGAACACGTCATGTTTTTTCTAGGAATATTTCTAAAGGAGCTGTTGACGTGTAGTTGAACCAGATTTTGGTAAAATCCCAAACAGTGCAAGCGCAACAGTAAATAAATAAATTAAAAATCTGAAAAATTAGTTGTGTAATAACAAAGAAATGATGCAAGGAGAAAGTACTGAACTACTGAAACATATTTAATACTTTATATAAAAGGCTTTTTTGTTGATGGCAACTCTCATATGGAGAATGAAGTCACATGAATTGCTCAGGTGAGAGTTTTTCACAGACTTCAACAGACTGTAAAAATCTTGATAATTCTGTGGGTCTTGTCTAGCAAATCTGATCTTTATTTTGTATTTCCTATGGGATTCAAGTCAGGTGATTGGCTTTGCCATTCTACAGCTTGATGTTCTTTCTCTGAAAGCATTTTAAAGTTTCCTTGGCTGTGTTTTGGATCATTAGCTATGCTTCTATCAAAAATGCTAACTAAATTTATGTGCAAAACAGGAATATCACATGAAAGATATGCAAATAAAGCAGCGTTTCCATCTAACGAGTCAAAGGGAACAAAATCGTCACTACCTGATTAACTGGCGCCAGATATCAACAGTAATAACAGAATTTGCTGCAGTAGGAGAAGCTGTGTGAATCTTTTCTTTAAATAAAAAATTACTTTCACCTCAGAGGACAATAAACCAGCCTACTGGTTTATCCATTCACATATTTTCATCATCACATGCTCGCTTATAACTAAAATTGCATGACCTTTTTTTTTTAATGAGCATACTGGTATTTGTTTGGTCAAATTGTTTTCATCGTAGTTTATGTGCATATTAATGAATAAAAAGTTTATCCTACTCGATTATGCACATACATTTTTTTCCAAAATGTATCATTTCCAAAATGTGCATAAAAAATGGTGGATGAAAACGTATTGTCATGCTGAAATGTCCATCCTGGTTTCATCTTCATCATCCTGCAAATGTAAGTGTTGAACTAAAGCAGCTAAGATTCATTTACAAAGATGAAGGGTAGAGGGTTGCTGAAGAACTACTGAGAGATTTCAGCTGCTGTTTGGGCTTTCACTGTATTTCTACACCTCCCTTTCGTCATGTGTTCATTATTTTTTTCCCTTCATCATTTAATATTATTCCTCTTAATTTGTAAATTAGTGTAGTTTTCCTTGCATATGGATTTCTTTGATTGTTACCACGAAGAACATTCAATGTCAATGGCACCTTTAGAAATATTATTTTCCCTGCTTTAAGTCGACAAAAGAAATACTACATTTTTAGTTGTGTTAGTAGATCTGTGTGAGGATTTGACAGCTTTTGTCTATACATAAAACTTTTCAAGAATGTAAATAAAAACTGTAGCGTTTTCAGTAATGTTATTCTGTAAACGCATTCTAAGTAGGGATGCTCAAAATAATCGATTAACCGTTAACCGAAAGGGTGCGTTTGTAACCGATTAATGCTATCAGTTAAACGATTAAAATTATTATTTTGTATATTTTTAGTTTGGCTGCATAAGGGGCCGATTGAATGCGCCTTTGCGTTAAGAGGGGCATCTTTTGCACGCGGCTCATCCCAGAGCAGCAGTTTGTGTTTTCAAGACAACTACAGAGAACTTTTAAAGAGCATGGTTTCCGCTACATTCATTCTTCCATGGCGGGGACCAAAATGCATCTCGCCACAGCTACATTACCCATTCAAAACATTCAGTTATTGTTGTTGTTTTTAATAGCGAATTATAATCGCACCAAAACGTATTAAAAGGTAAGTGGATTATAACAGCGCAAACTTTTCTGTAACCGTATAGTGCTGTGCGCTGTCTGTTTAACCCTTTGGGGTTACGTGCTGACTGACTGACTGACTGACTGACAGACAGGTGCGCGATGCGTGAGGCCAGCAAACACAACGAAGCGTTTAGTTAAGATGAACACAGTTTCTATAGTTATACTTTATTTATAGATAAAGTATGAGTCTGCATATAATCACTCTATCTTGCTGGAGTTTTTAGCTGTTTCGCTTTACTCCAGGACGCATTAACACCGCTCTGAAGGTCTAATCGCTGTTTTAAGTTATCCAGAGCTGTATGAATTTACAAATCTTGAATATCACAATAGTATTAAATATTACAACTGTAACAACACAGACAGCAACACTTATGCACAATCGATACCCAGCTGATTCAGTCGTTTCATAAGAGGACCGCGCTTCTTCTCTTCTTTTTTCCTTGTCAACATATAAAGGCAGGTGCGTCTCGCATTTTTGGAATGAAAAAAGGTTGTTAGCTGTGTCGGCCACTTGTTCAACTGCAAGACATACTTAACTAGCGGGACGATAACTTATAACCCGTGGCTACAGACACATTTGCCAAAGAAGCAAAATGGAAGAAGAATATTGCTGTTTGAAACAGATGTGTTGATACCAAACCATCGCTGATGTTGACCTGGATCTGCGTCATAAACGCAACAAATAGGCTTTACCTTTTATTTTACAGCTTATAAAGCATGTATTGACATTAATGCAATATCATATTTAAACAACAAAACTGTTTACAAAAAGTCAACATGCGCGCGTTGTTGTCTTTTCATCATGCAGCGCGCGCACTTGAACCGCGAGGGAGAGAGAGGAAACCAAGACATAATCTTTAAAATAATGATTTCTATTAAAAATGTAAAAAGGTTTTGTGATTATAATAATAACAGCGGGGCATTAATTAAATGCATATTTTCCATAGAGCGAGCGATTTGAGGAAGTCTGCTGTTGTATTTGACGGAAGACAAAAATATGATTGGAAAAAAACAGCCTATGCCGGTTATTAAAAATAATCAGTCAGTGTTTTCGATTTGTAATATAAATTAATTATTTAAGTGGAAAATAATTTAGGGCAGTCCTATTTATTTTATTCATTTTATTTAGTTTATTCTGCTCTTCTGTGCTAAACACTGCAGGTGCGTGAAAATGCCCTGTTGTATTGTTCTATTATTAATATGCTAGCATATAAAAATAAATCAGTATTTTAAAATGCAATATTTAATGTGTCAAACACAAAATAGACACGTCAATTTGTTTAATATAAAATTAATAGTAATCTGACCAGTTAACCGTTAATAACCGATTAATGAGCGGCGGTTGTCGGTTAGCAAAATTAACCGAAATGAGCATCCCTAATTCTAAGCAAAAGTATCTGGGAAGAACATGCAAAAAAGGGTGGTCTTCAGTTTTACAGCAAAAGCACAAAGCCACAAGGAAAAAGAATAGAGGATTTTCAGCATCAAAATGAAAACAGTCATGCAACAAGAAGCAAAGATATCTTTAAATGTCAAACTAATATGAAGCTTTTCCTAAAGTTTAGGAAGAAAAGTCCACTGGTAAAGCTGTCATGTGCTGTGCTTTAAAAAAATATCGTCCTTTTTGGGTTGTGATGCCAACTGCACTTGACAGAAACACTTGCTTATGCAAGATCTGTTCGGAGGATACGGCTAGTGCTTCAAAACATGTCTGTAGGCTGAGATGCTCATGCAATGTGTGTTATCACTTCTATTCTTTAAAAAAAAAAAATCACAACCATTTCATTATCTAAAAGAACTGATTTTCATCACTCCTGCCATTTAACAATCCCAAACATATTTATATACACATTACTCACAGAAGTCGAACACTAATATATTCATGTCAGACCCACATTTTACAATATGGTTACTAAAGAGATAGAATATTGGAACCAGGACTATATGCATATATTCTGGCGTGAATATATTTTCATATTTTTGCATAAAAACTGAAACATACATTATTAATGTACTGAGAACATCGAGCACATAATATAAATAACTATAGATAGTGTTAGAAACACATTACAGTAAGGTATCTTTTGTTATGGTTAAACCAAATGAACAATAGTTCCAGAGTATTGTCATCTTGATGCTAATTTTATCATCTACAATACAAAAGTACATACATTGTAAATTCAAAAGTAATACATTGCGAATTAAAATAACCAAATGCATTTATTAACATCAACAAAGAACAATATATGCTGGTATACTATTCATTCATACTGCAGTTCAGCAACAAATTTAACCTTGTCATAAAGGATTATGCAAATGTTTTAAGAATTCTATTATATTCATATTCAATTTATGGAATTAATCACTTTTATTATATTTAATCAATGTGATTAACTCTGTTCAATGCCTACATGTTTAATAACGCATATACAGTAATTCATTCAATATGAAACAGATTTTTTCGTTCAGTATAATTTCTGGTGTCATGTCATATTTTGAAGGATTACATGACGTAAAATAACTGCTATAGAAACAACTTTTCACTCATTATCTTTTTGTCAATTTACCGAATGAGAGGATATAAATCAACATGAAAATTAAGCAGACATTTTCTAAATAATAATAATACATACTAATAAATGAAAATAAATAAATATAAATTCAAAATATTTTACAACTTCAAAAAATACTATTAATTAAACATTAATAGTACTATATATATATATATATATATATATATATATATATATATATATATATATATATATATATATATATATATATATATATATATATATATGCACTATATATACACTTTTTGAATGCATCAAACAAAACGCAAGTACATGCACAGAACAACATGAGCATTTATAGCAAAACAAACATAAATATTTTCCCGCTTGCTTTGAGCGTTGTCGAGCGAGTTAAATGCTTATGATTGGTCACGCACTCAAAAGAAAAAGCTGCGATTGGTTTTAATGCTCTGGCACTGTTCACCGATGAGTGACACTGATAAATGACAGCAGTGATCACAGCTGATTGATGATAGACGCGAATGGAGAAAACTCGCTCTACAAACATGCTCTTGTCTGGATCCACAAGTATCGCTGGGACAGCCAAGAGGAGAGTAAACGTTACCTCACGAACACGCCAGCAGGTCCACAGTGATAGAGAGAGCGAGAGACACAAATGGAGTTTACTTTCATTTTACCTAGTAAAATAGCTAGTAATTCTGCTGTAACTTCAGTGTCAGTGAATGATTCTCCAGCAAACAAAGTGAATTGTGCAGAGTTTCTGCGTTTTAATAACTCTGGCTCACCTCCCTCGCCATAGTATTCTACCGTCTTTATAGCACATATGAGATAAATTATGTCAGTACGTAATAACCGGTTAGGATCTATTACTGAACCGATACCAAATTGTCTGTGTCTGCATCGCGGTAAACCAAAAATAAACAATTTTGACACTCCTAATATACAGTATATATACACACAAAGAACAAGAACATGCAAAGGACAATATAGAGGAAAACAAAAAAGAAAAGAGACAACAACAACATAAAAAGCCACAAAACATTCAATCAAAACTAGAGAGGGTATAACTTAAACCTCAGAGGGGTCACTAGACTGCTCTTGAGACCTGGATTTGTCAAATAACATCAAGAAATTGACCCCACGAAGCCAAAATTTTTCTTTTGGAGCTAAACCTTAAAAATCTGAGTCTCTCCATCTGAATAACAGATATCATGTTGGAAATCCAGTTCTGGAATAAAGGGGGTAAAGGTGATTTCCAATTGTTAAGCAATAGTCTTTTAGCCACGACCATGCCTTGCATTAAAGACTCTTGCATTGTTTGCAGAAGAGAAGATTTTGCAAGCTCGGCATCTGGTAGAAAAGGTGTGCTATAAGTCTTGGGTTATAGCAGACCAAGAAATTTTAAATTAAAGTTGTGTCCGTTCAAAGATCTTTTAGAGCATGTCAAAATACATCCAAAGCTTATTTTAAACATCTACAAAACCCCACTAAAACTAAATATGTATATCAGGGATTAATGTGTGACATGTTGCATCAACTTGTCTATGGCTTGACAGCAGAATATGTGTACCCATGGAATGTTTATTTTAGTTTAGCGTCAGAGCTGAGCAATGCAAGAAAGGTTTTCCAAAAGTTCTGCTTGGCCAGCAAACTGTGGCCTGAGATCCTTTGACAAGTGTTGTTCTCCACAGTCTGGTAGTCATGAAGATCTCTGGATTTCGGCCAGGATCAGCCTCCTGTTACTGACAAACTCTCTCCAAACACCAGAACACACTCACAGACAGCAGCATCTAAATATACCAAGCTTTGAAAATGAAACGGATAGAAAGAAGAGAAAAAAAAAGCACTCACTGATGCCTGTGAAAACAAACATGCAAACTTATATTTCATTTAAACAGTCATTTAAATAATTGCACAGGGTTAAACTCTGACATTGTTTCAAAGGTCTTGTCTGTCTCCATATAACAGATGCCAGCTAGTAAGAGAAGTGTGACTAAAGCTCAAGAGATGCACTATTTCATTTGTGTCCATGCTACCATATGTTTCCATGCCAGAAACATTTGTCGAAATCATGCCTGCACAAGTAGAACCAGAAGGGATACATTGCTGGTATTAGATTTGGGAAGGATGTGGGCTAATGCATGTCAAGAAAACCAACTAGTATTTACTGTGCTGTAAACTGGATTCCCCTGGCCTCAAAAACCTGCATTAGTGAGTGACTGAAGTGGCATTAGTGACTGAAGTGTGAGGCTGTGGTCTTTAGTGCACATGTTAATGCGCACACCTTCAATGCCAGATCCATCAGGTCATATACTGCTCTCTGTGGTACTAGGAGAACTGGAAACGTTACACTGATGCCATGACCTGGGCTAGAATGAGGTGGGGAGAGGGTAAAAAGAAAGGACTATATAAATAGACCTCCTTGTTAAAGTGGTTGTATTATGTTCTTTAGCAAAAGAATTTATTATGTTTGGTGGTCAGAGGTTTAGTATAAATGCTTGCATGATTGATGGTTTGAAAAAAATCATTATTTTCATATAATTTTAAAGCTTGGCAAGTAATTGAATTAAAATAACAAAAATAAATGGACCCTTTTTTCTGGTTTCTCAGTAGTGGAAGTCATCATGGTTGGGTAAACTTAGACCGCAGTGAGTACGAGAGTACAACAAATAATATTTTTACAATACTATTAGCTGAAATAATAAAAGAAAAACTCTACGATCGTGTCATCTAGTCTTTCTTGAAAATGGAAAACAATTGTGTGAGATTGATAATGGCAGCCAGAAGAAAGAACAATGACAAATTTATCAACATAAGCTCATGAAAACATATATTTTGTTTTGTACAACAGTTCTGTCTGGTTTTTGAATCTGATTGGCCCATAGCGGTGCAATATTGTGCAAAAAACAGCACTCGTACAGCCTCTTCACCCTTCACCCTTGTGTAATACTCCACCCACATACAGCGACACGCAGAGGACACGCTACATTGACAAATATTGCTGCTGTTGGACAACATAATGTACTTTTGAGGTTTTTTAGTTAAGAATGTAGTTGTTTAGATTGCAACTATGCAGTTTATTTATAAGGATAATGCTCATTTTAAATATTTATCATTTCTGAGCATCGGATTCAGTGTATCGGCCACCATCAGCCTGTCTCAGCAGACCAAAGAAAGTGATGGTTGACATTCCGCCACAAGATGTCGACAGAGACTGCATAATGAGTGCTTAGGGGAGAAAAACAGCATTTTCTCAACGTATGTTTCAAACTAAAGGCTGAACAAATCAAGTAAGTGACATTCTAAGTCAATCTCTCCTTTGTCTGTTGTAGTGAAACTGGTAGTGTTAATTATTGTGATATCCCGATTGCAACAGAGAAATACTGGGAAATGTCTCTAGACTGATGGTATTTCATGCCGTTCAGGCTTATAATCTTAAAATGTGAGCAAAAATCACCTGTTTTGTCATGACTTAAGATATTATGCTACAGAATCATTCAAATTTTAGCTCTAAAGTAACGTTTGTGAACTGGCAACAGCTTCTGCTGTTCCCACGTCAGCTGCAGATGCGAATGAATGGCAGAAAAAAGTAGTTCCTCGTACAAAAGGGTTTTTGAGACTCCAGATTATTACTCACGATTATGCTGTCGAATTGTTGTATAAACGCAATATCACACTCGTTGCAGTGCGATATGGCTGTATATCAGCACTGGTGGGGGGCACTAAGGCACTCGGCCTGTGGCCTTGAGCCAACACACGCAATTCGCAGTCCCCAGAAATGTATATAGTGGTATGTTTTCAGAATAAGCTTGGGTTATCATCATGCCCATACACCCTGCAGTTCAAATGCCTCTCACAAATGGTAATTCTATTTTTATTTTTTTGTAATTTGATGCAAATTGATATAATACACACATAAATACATAGAAATGTTCGTACGTTTTAAATAAAAAATCTAAATATTAAAAACATTCAAGAATTTAATATGTTGATCACCGTTAAACGTGTCATAACAGTCTTGTAAAAAGGGTCTATTGAACAAATCTGTGATTGTCATGCACATCTTCTCAGGAAAGCACAGTGTGATCTGTAAGAAATCTCCTCTGAAGGCCAGAGGGTACCCTCTTGGAAACTCTCAAACCCATCAAAATATACACAAAGAAATCCAGGAAATACTCTGAGGAAATAGCTGAATATACCAACATAGGCTCATTCTGAAAACATAGCCCTATATACATTTCTGGGGATTGCAAATTATGTAGACAGAAGTACGTGTGGCTGCATTTCGTCTTTAAAATGAACACTACGGACCGGTATGACGCCGTTCCTTTTTGCGCTTATCAGCTGACCGCTTACCTCTGTATGAACTGATTTCCTGCTGTTACCAGTTTGTCCAGTTAGCTTGTCATGTACGTCAGCGTGTGTGTTTTTTTTTTACAATAAAACACGAACATGGTTATGAATGTAATAAAACATATGCTTGTTTGTTGTAAAAATTCATAATAACGACAAAAAATATATATATATAATTTGTGCATTTCCAAACTTCCGTGTGCAGCCATGCTGCCGTTGTAGATGGTGTATTCTGGGAAATTCTTACCCCTTTCGAGAGTGGTCCTAAAAAAATAATAATAATAATCTCCATTTGAAGGGATATCTAGCCCTTCCCCTTAGGCCTACGCCTTCAAGTTTAAGATAATTGGGACACCCCTATGCCTTCAAGTGAATGTGCAAAACGAGGGGTAAGGGGGCGGCTGCATGTCTGCGCACTTTACCCATGGGCTATTGGTGCCAACCATAGAGCCAGTTCACTGAAAAACTACCCAACTAGCAGTCATCATCTCAGAATGCTTATCTCATTGTCGTTATTGACTAACTGAATCAAATCAGATTTAAAAAAATATATTTAATGCTGTGCGCCCTTGTTAATAGATCAAGAGTTACACTTGCAAACTGATCCTTGAGGCTAGAGTATTTAGCATCTTAGCGAATGTACCCACCCACCATGCTGAATGCAACAGTTCAAATCCAACTTATTGCAGTGTGAGCAGAACCAGAGAGGTGACACTGGTGCCATGACCCAGATAGCAGTGAAATCCAGGAGGGTGAGACTTAGAGAGGCTGCAATCTTTTGAAATCTTGTTAGCACACCCACCACCCAAGCCAGAAATGCTGTTTTTATTCCTTAGAGTAGCAGTGTAGGGGTTACACTGGCACCAAGTGACTAAAGTCAGATGGGAGCTTTAGTGATCATCAGTAAAACACTCTGCTGCTCCTGATAAAGCAATAGTTTAATATATAATTACACTACACCTACACAACTAATTGTTTAATCATTTTGAAAGGGATATTTCAGGCTGTTTCCAAGAAAACCCTAACACTTGAATGAACTGCAAAGCTGAATTACAGCACAACCCTCTGGGAGGACAAAAAGCCAGTGTGCATGCCATTAATTACAGCCACTGCAAAGAGTGAACAAAGAGAAAACTAAAAATGTACATGCTCTTTTACACCACTCATTATGCTTGCTTATCCTTTCAGAAATAACAAAAGGCGTTGCTATAAAGCAGGCTAATTTTCTTCTCTACTGTCTCCGATTTTATTACCAACATTCTGTTTGCTTTGCTCTGGAAGAATTACTGACTTTAGGTGAAATCAGGAAGCTTTTATGCATGAAGACAAAAGAATCAAACATTGTAAACACTGCTGATCCTTTTGACAATCACTCACAAATCATTATGGTTGGTAGGAATACAGAATGGCTATATTCCTTAGTCTTCTTTTCTGCCTTCTTATGCGTTATCTTTTCAAACCAGTCAGTTTGTTTTTGCAAAGCAGACAATCAAAACTTAAAAAATGTCAGCAGGCCTTTATTGGCTTTTCACTGGCCTGTCTGTCTGGCTTTCAGTCTAGTGGTCATATAATGCTTTTTATATATTCAGCTACCTTTCGTGTGAAATGTTTGCTGTTTGAGCAAGAAAATGTCTGCAAAATTGCAAAGCACAAGATCTCACACATTTCCTTCATTCATTTTCCTTCGGCTTAGTCCCTGATTATCAGGAATTGCCACAGCGGAATGAACTGCCAACTATTATTAACAGTTATATGCAGCGGATGCTACTAGAACTGGGTAACATCCATACAAACTCATTCAAACAAACACACTACGGGCAATTTAGTTTATTCAATTCACCTATAGCACATGTGTTTGGACTGTGGGGGAAACCCACACCAACATGGGGAGAACATGCAAACTCCACACAGAAATGTCAACTGGTCTAGCTGGGACTCGAACCAGCCACCTTCTTTCTTTGAGACAACAGTTCTAACCACTGAGCCACCATGCTGCCTAAGCTTCAAGCAAAAGGCAGTTATTTTTTATATCCGTTTCTGAACTCCACTCAACTATGCCTTGATTTCATCCCTGAGTTTTCTGCATTATATACATCAGCAGTTCACAACAGGGGGGTCCCGGCTCACAAGGGGGCCTCAGTGAGCTCTGTGGGGGTGACCAAAAAAGTCTCACTGATTTGCCTTCAGCGGCTAATATTAATGACCCTAGCATACTGGACCCAGGTGAGGAAGCTCCAAACATTTCGAGTCAAAGCGCTAACAACACTGGAAACACGAAACGCAGGAAATACCAAGATAGCTACCTGAACTATAATGTTATTCCTTTTTCTCGAAGCAAAGTGTCACTGACCCAGCCACATGCAGTTTTTTTGTCATCCTTACTGCAAACTTATGTGGAGGGGGGCCTTACGGTATTTTCCGAGGGGAAAGGGGGTCTCAGGCAAAAAAAGTTGGAAACCACTGATATACATGACAGAATCCCAAATGTGAATAATTTCCAAGATGCAAAAGCCTGGTTGAGCAGCATAGGCTGTATCTGAAAATCGTACACATTTATACTAGAGTAGTCTACATTCGAAGTGAGACAAATGTTTTTTTCTAAATTGTCCTAGGACAAGAATGGGTGTTCAGTAGTTTTAGGACAACTTTGATAAAAAAAAAGTGATTATCCATTACAAATGATGACTACTGTATATAATACGTTAAAAATAGTATGCGAGCCGAGTACGTCCAAACGTATAGTATTTGAAAAAGAGTAAGTGTTGACCTACTACTTCCAGGGAGATTTTGAAGTACGCATCCGATGGACGCTACGCTATCCCATTATGCCACGCAAGAGAATTCACGAATCAGAGAAAATCTACACAACTGATGCAGGTAGGTCATGTGATAATGACAAATGGCGGATGTAGTACTGTACGTCCAAGCTCCATTCACACTACATTTATATAGAACTTACTTTTCTAACTGTCGTGTAGTAAATTCAAATGTAAATGTAGTACCTACTTTAATAGACGATTTCAGACACAGCCAGTGTTTCGCCATGTCCAAGAGAATGTTTTCACAGATCCAGTGTATTGATACACATACAATTTTCCAGCAATTTGGTGTTGTCAGTGGTGTAAAGTAACACATTACAAATACTCAAATTACAGTGAGTAGTTTTTCTCAGGAATTGTAATTTACTGAGTAGTTTTAAAAATGTGTACTTTTACTTTCCTTTGAGTACATTTTTAGTGCTGTATCGGTACTTTTACTCCCCAATTTCTCTTAAACCTGCAGCGACTACTTAATTTTTTCATGTCTATGGGGATTAGAAAAATCAGTTTAGTGATTTCCGTCCAATCAGATTGCACATAGAAAGTAAATTGAATCATAATGATCTACCTCAAGACATGGGCATGTTATAAATTGCAGCAAACCGTCTGGAAGCACTGAAAGTGCCCAAGAAGAAGTCCAAAATCTTTACAACACAGTGACCCAGAGACTGTTAGACTGCATGTCAATGATGAGAAGATGAAAGATGTTTACTATATGAAATCACCAAATGGCCTTAAACAATAGCTAAATGCACTACAGAATGTTACGTTTTCACACACACGCAAATTGCATGTAAATGCATCTGCCTTTCTGACTGTACTCTTGAGTGCTTCTGAAAGGTCTACTTTCTACTCATCCTTGAGTAATATTTACAACTGATACTTTTACTCTACTTGCACTACATTTTTGGGTGAGTAATGGTACAGTTCTTTTACTTGAGTATGATTTTTCATTACTCTTTCCATCACTGGGTGTTGTGTTTTATTTAGCTTGTTCTGACTCTGTTTGATGAAATTATCTGTGCTGCATTTTCTGTTGTGTAACTGCTTCCTTGAAAACATATACTGTACATTATCAATCTCAAAACTCACACAAGCCTGCCTTCATTTTGTTTTCATATCCTGACTGTTGTGCCTCACCCATTTAAGTTATAGCACTGTCGCTAAACTCCCCAAATGTACAAACGCATATATACATTCAGTGTCTTTTAATGTCTTTGTAATCACTTACAAACTTCAAATTATAGTGAACAAGTCCTTTTTGTGTTCTGCAGAAGAATAAATGGCTTTCAGAATTGTAACAACAACAGGGTCAGTAAATGACCCCGTGTGAACTCCATTTTTGTATGAACTACTTTAGGCGACAAATAGACAATGAACCTAAATTGACCGTGCTGTCACACGAGAGTCATTAGGCTCAGACTCAATGTGTTAAGATATGTCCAAGATACAGAGGTGGTTCAGTCCTGCTGTGATTCCCATCATTCATTCTGTTTGAGAGCCTGAGCTGTGGACCGAGAGAGCCAAGAGATGCGTTGACAAATGACTGGCGGTGTAGAACAGCTTTTGGATTGAGCCCAGGATCTGTGTCCTGCTGCTGACATGCCCTCTCTCTGGACACACACACACGCACAATCTCTGTGAAGCAACGCTACTCAACAAATGGCCCCAGGCCAATTTTTTTGTGTGTGGGTTGCATGATGTTGTCATCATTGTGGCAATCACAACTACAATAATCACAAACATGTCATCCTACCATGTTAACAGCAACAAGCAGCTGGCTGATGTGATGGTACATAATATGTTTCACAGTCAAAATATATACACCCCAATCAAAATATACTTAATTGTTAAGCTTTTAATTATATTTAAAAGTTGTTAGTTATATTTAAATATACATTAACAGTTATGCAGTATAATATTAAATTATACAATATATAGATTTAATACAGATTTCTGATTGAACACATAAGAGATTAGCATAGAAATGTTCTTCAATATATTATGTTTGAATTTTTGCAAACCATCAAAAAAATGAGTTGAGAAACTGTTATTGGAACTATAAATGTGCTACCCATTCAGTATACACAAATGTAATACTCATTTGCATGCCAACATAGTTAAAAGTTGTTGCTGCACAATTACATATAAAATCAAAAATGAAAGTATGAATCTAGATGAAGCACTGCCAGATTTGCTAAATGCAAATCTGCAATACATTAAAATTAACCTCAATTTTCACACACACACGCACGCACGCACGCCCAAAATTATTCATACCCCGGGCAAATTAATTTTTGGATTGGAAATGACACAGGCTTCTCTCGAAAAATAACAAAACTAAGATAAAATCATATTTCTCAGCTTTTATTTACATTTGAATAGAAAGTGTCATGTCTAAAATCATTTATTCACTTCTCAATAAACAATAGAAACACCTTTATTAGCTATTACATAGATTGAACATAAAAGAATTAAGTTGTGTCAAAAAGAACTTAAGAATTGTGTTGTTTCAGCTCATTTTAAATAATTATTTGGAACAAGCAGCACGTCATTTTTTGAGTGTACAGCAAATGAAACACTTGCTATAATTGCTGACCAGCTTTTTTCATGTATCCACTGGTATTTTTGCTCATTCATCTTTAGAGGTTGGAGGGTCTCCCTGCCATCACCCTGATCTTTAGCTCCCTCCACAGATACTTAATTGCATTTGAATCAGGACTCTGGCTGGGCCACGGCAAAATATTAATGTTTTTGTCTGCTAACCACTTCTTCACCACTTTTGCTGTGTGTTTTGGGTCAGTGTAATGCCAAAATGTCCACTGGTGACCAAGGCCCAGTTTCCCTGCAGACTGCCTGATGATGTTGATGAGAATTTTGACGTATTGCTACTTTTTCATGGTGCCATTTACTGTGATTAGGTTCCCTGGTCCACTGGCTGCAAAACACCCCCAAAACATTAGGTTTCCACCATGTTTGACAGTAAGAATGGTGTTGTTAGGGTTGAAGGCTTCTCCTTTATGCCAAATGAAGGATACAATATTGTGGCCAAGCAATTAAATTTTTGTTTCATCTGACTATGTCTACCTTGAGATGTTCCGAAAACATCCTCTGAGATTTTTCACAATGCGGAACGTCTTATATATATATATATATATTTTTTTTTTTTAATACTTTGCACTGTTGCTAATGGAACTTCAAAACATTTAAATATGGTCATATAGCACTTTCCTGACTTTTAAGCAGCCACAATGCACATCTGTAGGTCTTCACTGAGCTCCTCTGTCTTAGCCATGACTGTCCACGAACCAACAGCAGAGAGCTTCTGTTTTTCACCTGTTGAGTAGATTGAAACGACTGTTCCCAATGAATCTGTAATTAGGATGCTTTAGAACAGCTTGGACTATTAAGAACCTAGGATTTTCCCACAGACTGTGGCCGTTTGCAAAGTATACCAATGAGTTTGGACATGCCACTTTTTGTTGAAATGTAAATAAAAGCTGAGAAATACTGTTTTCCACAATGTCACCTCTTGTACTTAGTCTAATTATCTTTTGGAAAAAGCCTGAAACTTTCTGGTTGAATAAATGTAGTCAACATTTAAACCTCTTTACACTATAAATAGTCAATCAGTACAAAAATGTCAACTTTCAAATGAAAAGTCGCACAGGCCCTAACAGATGCCTCCAGACTAAATAACTAACAGCATAAATACACAGCATTTTCTCAGGAGAAAAGTGCACATGTTCCCTGTTATCGGGCAGTATTCAAAGAAACCAATATTTTCTAAATGAGCTTTGCTGCTGGCCATTACATCTGCAGTCCTCCACTTAATGAATCCTCCTAATAGCTACCTGCTTGGGACACAGGTGCTCTGCAAATTGCTTCCTCTAAATGATTAACGAGCTGAGGCTCTTCTCTAGGCAGTGTGCGCAAGACTGCAGGGAATCCAGCCGTTTGCCTGGAGATGACACGATGGCCCGATCACTTAAGCGAACACTAATAATTTAGACAACTTTGCAAAACATGGAATATATATATGGGGGTTTGACCTTGAAAAATGATAAATGAAGTACGCGCTCACTACACAATAACAACATTCTTTTTAAAACTAATGAATAATTAAGTACTTTTTTTAGTTCTCATTTTAATTTCTCTGTTCTTTTGCTAGAGGAAATCTCTGCTTTAAACTGGAGTAAGCAGTGCATTTAGTAAATGCACAGTCTCATTTCATGTTAATAGATGATAATTACGGAGCCAGATCAGTCTAAAAAAATACATATGCAAAATTAAATCCATACATCCACAACATAATTCACATTTACAAAATCCAACTTAAAAAAGAAAAAAAAGTTCAAACACAATTAAAAAATATAAATATAAATAAAACAAATATAATTGGTAAACTCAAAACAGTTCATAAATCAAATTTGTAAATCCAAAATACAAATAAGAAATATGCAAATTAAATCTGTAAATTCAAAACAGGATTAAAAAAAAATGAAAATCCAATTAAAAAAACAATCCAAAAATAAGCAAATCCAATTCGTAAATTCAAATTACAAATCCAAATTTGTAAATTCAAAACACGATTCCCCAAAACATTCACAAAATTTTTTATGATTTTTACTTTGAATTGCATGTTTACAAATTGGATGTTGTTTACAATTGTGCTGCGCATGTTTGAATTTTATTTTGTAAATATATTATTTAAGACCGATATGGCTCCATAAATAATTATAGCAGTATATTACTCTCCTTCCATTGGTTGATCAAAAACTTAAAGGGATAGTTCACCTAAAAATGAAACCTCACCATTTTTTCTCCCTCATGTTTTTTTTTTTTTTTTACCTTCATGAGTTTCCTTCTACTCTTGAGCAAATATCTATATCTATATCTATCTATCTATCTATCTATCTATCTATAGATAGATACACACACACACACCCATAATAAATAAATATGTAAGTCAATGGTTTCCAGCAACCAGCACTCTATAAAATATCTTATTTAGAAACTAAAGAAAGAAACTCAAATAGGTTCTGAACAAGTGAGGGGTGAGTAAATGATTGCAGAATTTAAAATTTTGGGTGAACTATCCCTCTAAACTACTAGTTGGGCTGCATTTGGCCCTTAAACGAGAAAAATAAAATAAAATAAAATAAAAACAACAAATATCTTATTTTAATACAAATGTGAAATAAAATAATAAAAGTCATACTTTTATAATAATAAAAAATGTAAAATTCAAATGTGTTCTCTTTTCTGTACCACAGTAGTCTAAAGTGATAAAAAAATAGTTAAATACAGAAGCAAAATTTAAAATGGGATCAATAATAATGAGCTGATTATACCTTAAATTTAACTATGCTTGGTCAACTATTTTAAATAGATTTACATTTTTGTCATCTATTCTCACATAAGAACAATCATAAGCCAAAAAACACACTAATAATTAACATTTAAAATAAATTACTACAGATGTCAAACATCTACTAAGCAAGCAAGCAGTGGACACCAATACTATTCATACCTTTTTAAATACTTGTAAGAAGGTACAATAAATAGGAGTGAAACACAAAACTTAAAGAAATAATAATAATAATACAGCACACTTACTCGATCCAAGAATAATTTTTTTTCACAGTGTGACTACAGTCCATATGCCCTATGATTTATGCTTGAGCAGTAAAGTAACTGTTTCTTATATACGTCAACACTGCAACCCTCTTCCCCTCATAAAACATGACTGCAGCCGCCAATCTACATTTCGAAACTCTGATGTGTTAACAGCTTTGACCCACTGCCTGAATCACACAGACACCCTGAAGCATCGCTGTCTTGCTTTCCTTATTGGCAATCCAGCACACCGCAGGCTACAGATACTAATGTGTTGCTTTTATCAGATATTTCATGTGCACCTGTTTGCTGGGTCCCACCGCTGCGTCTTGTTGCATTAGCGAAGTGGAGCTGGCCATGTCCTTGGGCTGTTAACGACAGGATAATGAGGTTGTTCGGCTCAACTCTCATCTGCCTTTTACACAGAAAGTGTTCAGGACGCATTACCTTCATATACCAGACAGTCGTCATCAACACCGATGTTTCATACAAACAGGTTGAAGAGGAAAAAAAAAAATGGATTTGGCGGGCAATCGTTCAAATGTGAATACAGAACATATTTGTATTGTGCTAACAGCCCAAATATATGAATAGGAATATTATTAATATTATATCAATGTTTTTTTAGGTTATGTAACTTTTACACATTTTCAATTGTATTTCAATATACACTCACTTTATTGGGTAAACCTGTCCAACTGCTTGTTAACGCAAATTTGTAATCAGCCAATCACATCCACTTGATGGATTTAGGCATTTAGACATGGTCAAGACGACCTGCTATACAATCTGAGAAGTGGGTGCCACTCCTGTCAGCTAAGAACAGGAAACTGAGTCTACAATTTACATAGGCTCAACAAAATTGAATGATAAAAGATTGGAAAAACGTTGCCTGGTCAGATGAGTCTCAATTTCTGCTGCGACATTCGGATGGTAGGGTCAGAATTTGGCATCAACAACATGAAACCATGGATCCATCCTGCCTTGTATCAATGGATCTGGCTGGTGGTGGTGGTGGTGTAATGATGCGGGGGTCATTGTCTTGGCACACTTTGGGCCCATTAGTACCAACTGAGCATTGTGTCAGTGCCACAGCCTACCTGAGTATTGTTGCTGACCATGTCCACCCCTTTATGACCAAAGTGTACTCATCTTCTGATGGCTACTTCCAGCAGGATAACGTGCTATATCAAAGCGCGAATCATCTCAGACAGCTTTATTAAACGTGACAATAAGCTCACTGTACTCAAAAGGTCTCCACAGTCACCAGATCTCAATCCAATAGAACACCTTTGGAATGTGGTGGAATGGGAGATTCGCATCATGGATGTGCAGCCAACAAATCTGCAGCAACTGTGTGACGCTATCATATCAATAGGGACCAAAATCTCTGAGGAATATTTTAGTATCTTATTGAATCTATGCCACGAAGGATTGGCATATGCATGAAGGCAGTTCTGAATGCAAAAGGGGTCCAACCCTATACAAGTAAGATGTACCTAATAAAGTGATCGGTGAGTGTAGTTGATCGATGTTGTACACTGTATAAAAAAAAATAAAAAATACAAAAAATAAAAAAACAGCTAGGTTCCACACAATTCCTTCATGCTGTCCCAACACAAATCAATTAAGTTTGTTTTTAAAATTTAAGTAGATTCAATAAAACAATTAAGTTGTCCCCCCAAAAAAGCTTTAAGAATTGCGTTTCAACTCATTTTAAATAAGGAGTTTAAAATACTAGTTTTTACAAACTTAAACATATTAAACAGATTAAACAAAACAATTAAGACCCCCCCCCCTTTAAAAAAAACTTTAAGAATTGTGTTGTTTCAACTTATTTTAAATAAGTACTTTAAACAAGCAACAAACATTTATTTGAGGGTATATTACAAGCATATTTGTGTATATTGTAAAACAAAAGTAAAAACAAAAAGTATCCAATGCAATCTAATGTCAATTCGTAAGAGACTAATTTGTAGTGGCTAATTCATATGAATTGTTTGATCTCATTCATACGGTGTAGTACAATTTGCTTTATTTTATTAAGAATGTTATTTTATGAAGCAGTTCAACTGTTTTAAATATGTTGTCACTAGAATGAATGAAACTTTATATACTAACAATATAATAATCATACACTCAACATGTCATTTGCTGTTTGTTCAAATGACATTTAAGAATAATTCTTCAGGGTTTTTTGGGACAATTTTATTGTTTTATGTTTAATCAACTTAAATAAGTAAACCTAATTACATCATGTTGTCCATGAACCCAATATTTTTTTTTACAGTGAAAGTTACAAAGTTATGAGCCTTGTTTTTGGATTTGATTAAATCCATCTTTTGAGCATGAGGGAGGACGAAGAAAAAAAAAAAAAAAAAAAAAACTTTACTGACGCCAAGGTTTTTGAATGGTCAACATTATTGACATTTACAAATGTTATATAAATAACTTTAGAGATATACAAGTAAGGGACTCATGCATCCAATACATTGATTTCATTCTGTTTACAATAAATCAGATTATTAAATGTAAATTAAATAAAAAGTAAATTAAAACATTTCATAATTACATAATATTTACTACTTAGATGCTGTCAAGCTGTTCAACTGCTTTTAAATGTGTCATCAGTAAAATAAATTATAATTTAAAAATATTTAAAAATATAATAAACATATGCTCAAAAAAATGTTCCCTGATTGTTCAAATTACTCATTTAAAATTAGCTGAAACAACACAATTCTTTAGGTTTTTTTGGGACAACTTAATTGCCCCAGCTTTTGACACTGTAAATTATACAATATTACCGACCAAACTAACTAAATTTAACATTTCACCAGATTCACTGAACTGGATTGAATCATATCTATCTAATCGATCACAAACAGAATTAATGGTCATCACTCTCCCCCGCCCTCTTTGTCCACAGGTGTACCTCAAGGTTCCATTTTGGGACCTTTGTTATTTTCTCTCTACATAAACGACCTTCCTTCAGTCTGTCCAAATGTCCTTGTTCAGATGTACACAGAAGACACAGTCATTTATACACATGGTAAAAACACATCTCAAGTAGCAGATAAACTTACATAAGCTATGGCTCATGTCTTAGAATGGTTAAACCATGCAGTCCTGTTTAAAACTCAATATAAACAAAACAGTTGCAATGTACTTTTCTAAAACAAACATTGCAAATAATCTAACATGTCTATGTGGCTGGGGACAAAATACAAATTGTATCTGAATTCAGATATCTTGGGGATCTAATTGATTCAAAATTAAATTTTAAATCGCAAATTAAAAAGGTCTGTAACCATGTCAAATGTAATATGTCTAATTTCTGTTTCATAATGTCACACTTATCACTGCAGGCAGCTAAGATATTTATGCACTCAATTATTTTTTTCACATATAACCTACTGTCTAACAACCTGGTCACAGGCAAATAAAACAACACTAAAGCCCATAGAGTCACTACAAACAGACAATTAAAATACTGGATAAAATGCCTCTTAGACATCACCACTGTACTGTTTTACAAAAACAATGTGTTAAGCTGGGAAAATGTCATTAAGTATTCAAACATTTGTCTGATGTATAAAATCATTCATGGCCTGTCATCTCCACCTCTCAGTCAGTTTGTAAACATCAGGAAGACCACACACAGAGCAACACTAGGAGACTGTTTTGTCCTACTCGGGAAAAGTGCCTTTGGTCAAGATGCCTTTTCAGTTACAGCTGCACATGAGTGGAACTCTGTCCCTGGCAGCATCAGAGAAATAACCTCTTTCAACATGTTCAAAAAACATTTAAAAATCTGGTTTATAGAGCATCAGACGTGTCATCATTCCTATTAGCATGAACCAACCCAGCATGTTACCATTTGTGCCTGCCATCTTAATGATTTGTTGTTTAAATGCGTTTTAACTCTTTATCTCCATTACATAATGTTGGTGTTTTTAGTTTAGTTTATACATATACATTTTTATTAAGATCTACATAAACATGTGTATTTTAGTGCTTCTTAACTATGCTTGATTGATTGTATAATTTTTGTATTTTTGTTTTTTAGGTTGTCCAGGGACAACAGATAAAAAATATCCTTCTGGCTAATTCGGTTGCATTTGCAGAAATGCTAATTAAATGTACACTGTCCCTGCCAAATAAACAAATAAAATAATTGTTTTATGTCCAATTAACTTAAATAAGTTGACTTAATTCCTTTATGTTGTCAATGAACCCACTATTTTTACAGTGCAAGTTTAAGTAATTAGCCTTGTTTTTGGAATTGATTTGGATTTAAAATGTTAACTTATAAATAACTTGAGACAAAAGTAAGTGATTCATGCAATTAATACATTGAGTTCATTCTGTTTACAATAAATCAGATTAATAAATGTAATTTAAATGAAAGTAAATTAAAACATTTGCATAATTATATAATATTTACCACTTAGATGCGGTCAAGCTGTTCAACTGCTTTTAAATATGTCATCATTAGAATAAATTATACCTTACATTCTAAAAATATAATAACCATACACTCCAAAATGTCATTGCGGTTTGTTCTAATGACTTATTTAACATTAGCTGAAACAACACAATTCTTTAGGTTTTTTTGGGGGGGACAATTTAATTGTGTTGTTCAATCAACTTTAAGTAATTTGTTTATGTTGTCCCAACACAAATTGACTGTGTAAAACCCAGAATTTTATATGATATAAGCCATTTTTTTTTTTTTTCAGATTAAACACATCTTATGATAAGCATGAGGGAGAGGAAAACACTGACTCCAAAGCTTTTGAATGGTAAACAATTCTGACATTTAGAGACATAAAAGTAAGGGATTCATGCAAATGAATACATTGATTTCATTCTGTTTATAATAAATCAGAGTATTAAATGTAATTTGAATGAAAGTAAATTAAAACATTTCCATAATTACATATATACCACTTAAATGTCGCAGAACATTATAAATTCAAATTATGTATTCGTACCAACAAACACTAATTTAATGCTTTCAATCCTGCTTTCATTCAGTACATTTCCATTTGTCAGTGTCCTAAAATCGCCCCTTTACCTGCCGGAATAATAATTAAACCTTGTTCCAAACCAAACACAATCTCAGTTAAATCTGAAGCCTGTTTGCTGCAAACAGCTGATCTGCCAGGTCTTTGGGATCCACCAAGCTCTCAGTTACACTCCTCAGAGTTTCTTCTCTCTGTTTCGGTTTAGTTCTCAGACACGAAGCCACGGGTCTCAGAGAAGCATCAAAGAACTGTCTGAAACTCTTTGCTATTTGAAACATTACAGAGTAGGCGAGGGAACAGATGCAAATACACGAATGTAAACACGGAGACAGATATAAACATGCAAGCACTGAAAGAATAGTTCACCAAAAAGTGAATGTGCTGTCATGGTATACTCGACTCGTATGCAAAATTGTATGGCTTTTTTTTCTTTTGGAACACAGTCTGAGGGGTTATGAAGATCTGATTAACATGGGATAAATTTTGATGCATTATTTATCAATTAAAAGTATTGCTAATTAGCAATGAAGGGATTTCATTATTTTGGGTTTGGAATAACCTGAAGCAATTATTTATGTATAACTGTAACATGTAAATTAGATTAGATTAGATTAGATTCAACTTTATTGTCATTACACATGTACAAATACAAGGCAACGAAATGCAATTTTGGTCTAACCAGCAGTGCAATAGCAGCAAGTGCAGGATATAGGTATAAGTTAAAGTGCAGTTATAGAAAAACTATGGTAATATTTACAGATGGATGTACTATGAACATTATTTACAGGTTGTATTAGCTATGAACAGATTTACAATAAATGAATATATGTACAGGATGTATTAATAATCAGGAGTGTGCAGATAGATAAACAATTACAAATGTCCATGTGCAGTGGGTATGTACAGTTCAAATAAGTGAATCAGTGCAATGTAGTGCAATGAATATGTGCAAACTTTAAATGTGCAAATGTTAAATAGTGCAGTGAGGAGTATAAGTTAGAGGAGTGTGGGGGGTGTATTGGGGTCAAAAGAGTCAGTGAGGGGCAGAGTTCAAAAGGGAGACGGCTCTGGGGAAAAAGCTGTTCCTCAGTCTGCTGGTTTTTGTCTGGAGCCTGAAGCGCCTGCCGGAAGGCAGGAGAGAAAAGAGTCTGTGAGCAGGGTGAGAGGTGTCCTTAAGAATACTGCATGCTCTGCGCAGACAGTGTTTCTTCTGGATGTCCTCAATGGCTGGCAGTGTAGTCCCTGTGATACACTGCATTATGCATGCATTATTATTATGAAATATGCATTAAGTAAATAATGAAGAATCTTAGAATTACATTTTTTTCCTGAAAATGTCTTCTAAATTGAACAATTTCATTAATAATTTACAGACCTGTGTATGTTATAGGTTCAGTTCCAATATGTACTGCAATATTATTTACAGTTGTGCACCGCTCTACCTAAAGGAAGTTTATGTTTGTTGTAAAAAAAAGGGTGTATTTATTCTTTCGCACTATGTTGTGATTAAATTAGAAACATACATACGGTGTCTTGCACTCACCAAATACAGTGATGTCTAACTTTACTGTAGTTTTTAAATGGCTGTGCAAATAGTATATAGTGCTGTCTTGAGCATTTTCAGGATGTGTCACCAAAATCGGACTTTTTTTTTGCATTGGAAAAAAATGTTCAACTTTAAACTGTCATAATGAAAACATGACAAAGCCATTTGACTATCTTGTTCATAAACAATGGTGTCAGGACTTTTCATCTTGATGACACTGACACTTTCATTGACATCAATATTTGCTTTTGAGGAATAAGCTATCCATTTTGAGCAAGTGATGTGCTTTTGCAGGTTATTAACTAGGTTTTGCAGTTTGTACCAATTCTAAATAGTATTGTGAATAGTGAATATTGAAAATAGTATTGTGAGAAATGCACCATGCCACTGAGAAAAACTGTAAACATTTATATAGAGATACATTTTCAACATCAAAAGTAGGCAAAGCAGAGATCACGGTAATTCAAAAGTGCAAATAAAATGATGGATGGATGGATGGATGGATGGATGGATGGATGGATGGATGGATGGATGGATGGATGGATGGATGGATGGATGGATGGATGGATGGATGGATGGATGGATGGATGGATGGATGGATGGATGGATGGATGGATGGATGGATGGATGGATGGATGGATGGATGGATGGATGGATGGATGGATGGATGGATGGATGGATGGGATACTGTAGACAGACAGACACAGAGTTGATATACAGACAGACAGAGTTGATACACAGACAGACAGACAGAGTTGATACACAGACAGACAGACAGATAGACAGACAGACAGATGGATAAATACATAGACAGACAGGCAGACAGATAGACAGACAGACAGATGGATAAATACATAGACAGACAGACAGACAGATACACAGATACACAGATATATGGACAGACAGAGGGGTTGAAATGATACTAAAAAACACATTTGTTAATACATAGAATGTTCATTCATTCATTCATTCATTCATCCATGGTTTCAATGCTTATGCAACCTTTAAATCATATTCACAATTTAGGAAGCAGCTTGGGAATCTATTAAGAGACTAAATGAGACTTTTGAAGCTTTGTTGTGAAAATGCTGAGTGCTTGGATGTGCAAGTGACACTAATGGAATATTTAATGTGTGAAATGCCCATCAACAGACGAAAAGCAAATGAAAATGTTCATTTATCTAGTTCATAAAACAAACACCTCTGACCTCTGTACACCAAACTTACCTGCAACATTACGACATCTATTTGAAATAAACCTGCCTCGAAATGTAATCCAGAATTGCATGAACAATGCATGCATTCTGTGAAAGCAGAGCAAGGCACATAAACAACATAAATGTGACATATCTCTGGACATCTCTGAAGGACAGATCAATCTGCACATCGATGAGCGCTGCAGTCACTTTCCTTATCATGCATTCCACCTCCCTAACCTTTCAACCAGCTGGCATTTGCAATATATGACCCCAAGTAATTCTTAACAAGATCAGTGAGTTGAATCTGTGTGAACGCGCGTGTGTGTGTGTGTGTGTGTGTGTGTGTGTGTGTGTGTGTGTGTGTGTGTGTGTGTGTGTGTGTGTGTGTTGTGTTGAAGCAGCAGTGTTTTGAATAGTTTGACTCATAGGATTCCAACCAGAAGTTGAGGGAAGTAATTTGAAGCTGTCAGGTTAAATAATTTGAATGGATAAAGATTGAACAAAAGACAGATAGAGTTTGTAAAAAAGATTGATGAATGAAAATTGCAACACATTTATGGATTGCAAAACAATTATGGATAAACGGATTAAGATTGTAAAAAGAGATGGATGGATGATGATTGTAAAAAAGGATGGTTTGGTTGGATGACAATTGTGAAAGGACAGTGGATGATGACTGTGAAAGGATGGATGAACGGTGATTGTAACAAGAGATGAATGGATAGATGAAGGTGTGTGTGTGTGTGTGTGTGTGTGTGTGTGTGTGTGTGTGTGTGCGTGCGCGTGCGCATGTGATGATAACAAGAGATGAATGGATAGATGAAGGTGTGTGTGTGTGTGTGTGTGTGTGTGTGTGTGTGTGTGTGTGTGTGTGTGTGTGTGTGTGTGTGTGCGTGTGCGTGAGCGTGTGTGTGCCTTGAAGCAACAGTGTTTTGAATAGTGTGACTCATAAGATGCCAACCGGAAAGTGGGGAAAGTAATTTGATGAAAAAAAAAAAAGGAGGTCAAATAATTTGGATGGATGAAGATTGTACAAAAGATGGATGAGGTTTGTAAAAATACATGGGTGGATGGAGTTTGTAAAAAAAAAAAAAAAAAAAAAAAAAAGATGGATGACTATTGTAAAAAAAGATGAATGGATGGATGACAATTGTTGGATGGATGGATGGATGACAATTGCTGGATCGATGGATGGATAGAGTAAAAAAGACGGATGAATGAAGAATGTAATATGGATGGATGGATGTCAAAAAAATGGATGACAATTGTAAAAAAAGATGAATGGATGGAGTGATGGATGGATATATATCCATCTATATATCCATATAACTGGATAACTGAAACTGGATAAAAAGCACACAAAAATACTGACAGTAATAGCTACTGTACATTGTTATGGGTCAATGATGCTAATATTCGGCACAAATCCATCAGTTTCCCCTTTCTGCCTGCTCTTTCTGTGAATTATGCAAAAGCACTGTTCATGTGTGTTTCCTCGTCGTTAATAACACTACATTTCATTGCACAACAATAGTTTATCAGGCTTTTTGGCTAAAGAAAGATAACTCAGTTTAATTAGTTAATAATAGGTTATTTTTAGATTTCACCTATCCTGCTGTGCATGAACTAAGCTGTTGAATGGTTAGCATACGATACGACTAGTTTCAATTTTGATTAAATAATTCTCTAATCGGTTGCTATTATGTCATGAATATTCCCCCTGTAATGTATACTGCAGTTATTTTTTGTCTGGCTTTCTCAGATATCTCACCTTTTCACAAAAAATTTTATATCGCTGGGAATGTCTGACACCGGTGCATACACACTGTAATCGATGTGCCAGGCACGAAAGTTTGACAGGCGTAGCAACAGTAACTAAGGAGGGCAGGGCTTAGCGAAGGGTCAAATTGTTGGATGGATGGTGACAATTGCAGGAAAGATGGATGGGTGGATAAACGAAGATTGTAAAAAAGATAGACGGATGGATGAAGATTGCAAAAAAAATGGATGGATGAATGAAGATTGTAAAACGATGAACGGATGGATGAAGATTGCAAAAAAGGATGGATGAATGGATATTGGAAAAATATGGATTGAAAGATGGATGAAGATTGTAAAAAAGATGGATAGACAAATAGATGAAGATTGTAAAAATATGGATGGATGGAATATTGTAAAAAGATGGACGGATGGATGAAGATTGCAAAAAAGGATGTTTGGATAGACATATGGATGAAGATTGTAAAAATATTGATGGATGGAATATTGTAAAAAGATGGATGGATGGATGAAGATTGTAAAAATGGATTGATGGATGGATGGAGATTGGAAAAAATAATAGATGGATGTATGGAGTTTGTAAAAAGATAAATAGATAAATGACAATTGTAAAAAAAAAGGTGGATGATGAATAGAAAAAGACTGTAAAAAGGATGGAAGGATAGATGGATAAAAATTGTAAAAAAAGGATGGATGGATTGATCTATAAATTTGAGTAAATCTAACCCATCTGTTCCCAAAGAAGGCGCCCAAAGAGCTGACTAGGGATGCCACAGATTCTTACATATTTTTCCAATGTGTATAGCCTAAAATAATAATTGTAGCATATAATATTCAAAATTACATACTTTATTTCTGAAATCACATCCTAAGCTGGTTTAGATCTTGGAGGACATTTGTATTCATTCTCTTCATAATCGAACAGCCGTCCAATCAGTAAAGCCAAATAAAGTGACTAAACCTGGAATCAAATCAGCATTTTTACACGACCAGCGCAAGAACGTCACAGCGCTACTGCTGTTTTTATACTGCTACTTTTCTAATAGATTGAGCGAGCAATCTGGCTAGAAATGCAACTTCAGCATCTGCTTTGGCGGTTTCACACAAACCCAGGCATCCTTATCAGTGCGTTACAATATCACTTTGCACTGCATGAAACACATTTTAACAGTACTTTTGGATAAATAAACACCCTAAAGGAGTCTGGTGGGAGTCATCTCTTCTCTCTGCAGTAGTTTCAAACAGTCCCACAGAGAACGCAACAAGATGTTTCATGCAACAAGAAGGTAAGAGAAGCCTGACTGATGCCTCCAAGGGGGAACACAAAACGCATCCTCCATGGTAATCTACCAGGATTCCCATCTTTAAAAAGACAAGGTACTGTGCATATAAAGCTCATTCAAACTTTCAGCCTCCTGTTTGTGCAACTTAATCCAATTAGGAAAGAACTAATTCGTTAAATTAGCTTAATTGGCCAAGCAACTTAAAGGGTGCTTGGCAGACTATAGTTAACACACAGAATTGTCAGGCTTTGCGTTTCTGCTCACCTTTGTTTAGTCTGATCTTTTCCTGTTTTCTTACTTTATACGCATTTCCACCGTGATAGGCACATACTCTCCTTAAGACATTGTCTATATTAAATTTGGAGCGTTATTGAAAATAAATCTCCCTCTCAGACACTGCTTGCAGAGTGGCTGTCTGTTGCTATTCTCCAACACTATAACTCATGCTTAGTGGTTTATTGCAAATCTTTAGATATTATTGAGGGGGAACAAGCTTTGCATTGATTCAACCATTAAGGATTTCTTTGGATCACTGACTAAGACTGGAAATAAATGCGAAATATGAAGGTGTGAAGTCAGGGTAAAAACTAGGGAAATTATGACATTTTTAAGCGAATAATTCAGGAGGGCTAATAATTCTGACCTCAACTGTATATACACTGTGTGCACAATTATTAGGCAAGTGATTATTTTGACCATGTCATCATTTTATCCACTATTTCCAACTCCAAGCTGTTTAAACTTGAATGCTTATTGCGTTTGATGCAGTGTTAATTTCGTTGATGAAAAATTTGTCTCATAATTTTTGTGACGAACAAGTTTCTACCGATGAAAACTAGACGAAAACAAATAAAAATTAAGTGATTATGATGACAACTATAATAAAAATATACTGACATTTTCGTTGACTAACAAAAACGAGACTGTGATTGATGAACGTATTTGGAAAATAATCAGAATTAATCTTGGTGTGTGATGCATGATATTCACACACACACACACACACACACACACACACACACACACACACACACACACACGAAAAGTAACTGATCCTCAGTAGACCACTGGATGGGATTACATCATCATGGCATCTGTCTGTCTGATTAATGTATAATATATATTATATAATATAATATCTCCACATTTCCTGCAGAGTTTCATGTAATTCAGACGTTTAATTTAAGTGCTCACTGGGTGCGCTGTACTGCACATGTTACCTACATCTGTGCGTTTAATAAAGCTTCAAGAACAAATGCCTAACTTAGCAAACAGTGTTCATATCCCTCAAAGTTGTTTAGAATCAAATGTTTAGAGATGGTGTGACAACGTGTATCTATGTGTGCCTTTAATGTACCCCTTGATGCTTCTTACGTCCTTGTTGCAGCACCAAAATTCATATGCTGATTCGGTCCGCTTCATACCGGTTACAAAGGTAATGGCATTGGGTTTCAGTACCCAACCCTACTTGCAATATTATATTATTCTGCAACATATATTGCTATAACACAATTTCACCAGATGACTTGAAAATCTCTATTTGGAAAGAATTTATAATTTTAGATTAATTGGCATGATTCTGTAAGGGAGGGAATGATGCATTAAATGTCATAAAAAAGCATAGATGAATACAATAAAGAAAAACATACCAATGAAATAATGTTTTAAGGGTTTCTGAGTAGTATTCAGGTACAGTAAGTCAGTAAAATTCAGTCACAAGCCTCAAAAATACATGCAAATGATAAATTATAAAACAGATTCAACATTGCATATCCTGCGATGTGACTATTTCAATGATCACATTGTGAAATCAATGCCGCTCTACCAAGAAATACAGATTTTCTCATTAAATAAAACAGCAATGGCATGATATATGGTTGTATTTGTCTTTAAACTACATGTAACTCATAACTTACTGTTGGTAATAGCCATTTTTGGTTGTGTATGCTCAATGAAATTTAATCAGAGCAACTTACAAAATATAATTGGGAGAATTTGCACGAGCACAAATAATTGTTCTGGTGCAACATGCTTTACTTTCTCGACAAAACATTTGCTGTGTGCTTGCCAACGCCTGAACGACAGTGTGGGATTGCAGATATTATTCACAGTTTTACTTCTTTCATGCTTATAATGTGGGAAATTCCCACAAACGTTTATTCACAACAGCATGAAGGTTGAACGACTAAATTAATTCACACCTCAAATCGGTTTGAAAAAAATCTGTTAAAACAGCTTAATTCAGTGCGCCATATCTTCTCTCTCTCTCTATGAGACAGAACTGTCACTCGACAGATCCAGCCATGGTCACTAAAGTTTGCCATTTGAATGTCATTTCAAGTCCTGCCAACTCAAGCGTTCATTCATGCGCAATATTAACCAAGAGAACTAAATTCAGTGCTCACATACCGTTTTCTCAGCACACACACCAAAAGTACATACACATAAAACCGTCCTCAGGCTCCTCACAAATACTGAAACTAATCAGAGTTCTTGTGAAAGGTTTATTGCATTTAAACAGTTTAAAACACATATATTGACATCAATATCCATCTGTTTGAGTATTCACATAAACATAGTTTGTTATACCTTTAGCAAACTTAAACAGTTCATAAAGAATATACATGGGTATGACTACTGAATGGGATCCATGTGTCGTTTTAACCTTAAACAATAAAAATCAAAAAAAAAAAAAAAGAAAAAGAAAAATCACTCACTGCTCGACTGAATCATTTTGTTGCTTTTATTTTAAGAGTTATTCTGCATGCACTTCATACAAAACAGACAATACAGTATTTTTTACCATTTGAAAATCATTCAATTTTATTTAGACGCCTCAATACTACTATTAGAACTGCCTAGGCAGCACATCATGATTTTGCCAAGTACGATGCGATCCTGGATTAACGTCTATGTTGATCCTGAAACATCAATTGTGTTCAAAAATGTAATCCATACCCATTCCCGAGCCCTAAACCCAACCATAACTGTAAATTATTCCCAAAATCAAGGCTAATAATAGTTGGATAACAATGTAGAAGTGCATAAACTGTAGGCCTAAACTTAACATAAACGGTTAATTTATCCCTCAGCTCTGACAGATGTTAATCCAGGAAAATAGATGTTAATCCAGGAACATGTCCTACATGATGAAATCAGGTTGGCAGCCTAGGCACATGACTAACAAACTATGTTGTGATAATTGTTAAAAACTTTCATCACAATACACAGTATTATCATGATAGTGGCATTAGCTGCAAAAAAGGGTTACCTTAATCAGAGTAATATTATAAATAATAATAAAAAATACTACTTTATTGGTTACACTTTGTATTAAGGTTCCATTAGTTAATGATAATGTACAACTTTACAATCAGTTAAGTTATGACTTTAGTACTTAAATCTAAACTGACATACTGAAAACTACCCGTTTACTCATGTCAACAAAGCGGGCCTATAAGCAGATTTATACTTCTGCCTCAAGCACACACGTATTCTCAGATGCAGCCTTCACGCGGTTGCATAGCCCACTTTGTGGCTGACGTTGACCTCTCAAAAAAATGTACGTGTCAACAACGCATAGCACAAGCTCTGTAATTGGTCGGCTTGGTACTGCTGACTAGTGTGGGCGGGACCGAAAGCCGTGCAAACCAGTTGGAGCTAGTGTTTCCATCTTGAGCTCCTTCACGGGACTCCATACTTGTAAACACTCGCTCCAACTGGTTTACACAGCTCTCAGCCCCACCCACACTAATCCCGCCCACGCTACCTTAATGTACAAGTAGCTAAAACTTGCTCATACTGAGGCAGGAACCGGCGGACATGTAACAACTTTAATCATAGGGTAAACACAAAAAAAAATTTCCATCTGGGGTCTGTTCTTCATACCTGACTTAAATGATCTAAGATGATTTGACAGATTCTGGATCATTCAATCTTGATAACTGATCTCTGGCTAATTTGGTTCTTCAAACAAGTTTGTGAATCAGATTAAAATGTCTGAATGAACTGATCTGAGATCACTGCGTGTGTTGTGAAGGACAGATCTATCTCTCCTCCTATATCAGGATCAGCAATGCAACGATTGGCTGACGGCACAGCAGCGTAATGACATCATCTGATTAATATTCAATTAGATTCAATTAAATAAAAATCATAGTAAACAGTTTGTTAATTATGATACACAATAACTTTCCACCTTTGTTGTGGGCTGCAGGCGTTACACTTTCATCTGTCAAGAATATTTAGCAAATTATTTAGTTTTACAATTAGAGCGGATTTTCTTTATCATAGTAGCCATAGTAGTATTACAGTAGCCAGTTTCTTAATCGCTGTAAAGAATAACTGGATGTTTAAATTAATTTTGCATCACAAAAGCATTTTGATATTGGTAAAGGTGTCTGCAACTTTTGTGAAGCATCAAATCACCATCATATTAACTGTCAAAACATGTTCATGACTGCATATATGTATTATTCCTTTAAAAAAAAAAAAGTTGCATATTGTGTATGTCTATTATCATACACAAATTGTACTAAAGCGATTGTATCTAAAAAGTTCATTTAAAATTTTATCTTTGAACCACCAGGTGGCAGTCTTTGTACTTTTATTTTGGAGTGCAGATTGCATACTTTTTATTAAAATATATATTTTTGACTTATATCAATGATTGTATAAAATATGGACGACGCGACAGCGCCATTTCCCATTGAACGCTTTGAGAGCAAAACGCCTCCGTGACGGGCACAAACTGTTGCAAAAGACTGCTGAAATTGGAGCCTGGCCATGCGCAGAAGGATTGTCTGATGGAGCTAGAGGAGGAGCCGCGGAATCGAGTTTCCAACCAAACGCTTGATGTAAAATCAACCACGCCCCCCGAACTTCTCACTTGACCGCCGGTATCTGCACTATAACAAAGGCTCGCTGATTGTAAATATTAGCACTTACATTTAAAAACATGCAATAAAATACGATTTAAAAACTGTGTGATGCAAGCTGTTATAATTTAATAAAAGCAATACATGTTGGACTGCAGAAATAAACGATCTTTCATACACTCTAGCCTGAGTTAGACTAATATGAGCACAAAAAAAAAAATTTATTTTATAACAGGGTTGTTGGTGTTTATTATCTTCATAGGGGTAGAAATAACACTTGTAAAATATGAACAATAAAATATAAACATTCATTTTAGAAAGGTTTTTTTTTATTATTAAAATCAACAGAACCCAAAATATTACACACCATAGATAACGATTTACCATGCAGGAAAAATCATGCATTTAAAAGATAAATACAGCAAGATTTCTAAATATCAACAGGATATTTACACATCCCAACCCTGCAATTCGTCAATTTGGACAAAAAAAATTTTGCATCAGTATTAATGCATCAACTGATATCCATCAACTGCTGCAACATCACGTGTATAGTTTATTATTTTTTGCTTATTGTTTTTTACCTCCATTTTTTCATTTGGTTTATTCGATGCCTTCATTATATCTGGCAAAGAGGAATTTACATTCATTTTAATGTTTATTGGGAGTTTTCAAATAAAAAGCCAACGGTAAATGATGTATATAAATAATCTATAACATTTACAGCTCTATTTAAGATTCGGTTTCTAGAACATTAATATTTTATAACTGCAAATTCAGTAGATTAACTCCACAACATGCCGAAACTCAAAATGCTGAGACGTCTTGTAAATCAAGTTCAAATAACCATACAGGAGATCAACGTGGAGATTGGCTAACATTAGTTTTGTCTTCCTAATTATTATTTCAAACCCATAAAGAGAATTACTGCTAGATAATGATCACCTGTATTTTCCCTGTTATTGTTACTTAAATTTGTTTACAATGTGCCATTTATTGAGTAGTTTTATAGTTATTTTTTTTTATTAAAATTCTTAATTATTGTGCACTACAAATTGAAATTATTCAATTTTATTATTATTCGTTTAATACTTGTGCAATCAATACAGGTTTATTGTTATTTATTTTGTCCTTTATTTTGAATATTTGCGATATATAGGCCTATGTATGCCGTTTGCATTTTATTCAAAGGTTAAACTCAGTGCCTACACTTTGCATTTAAATAGTAGCCTGCGTTTGCTGTTATATGAACACAAATGGTTGTAATAACGTTAACAAAGGTGAGGTTTTATATAATGAAGATTTAATCACGACAGCTCCGGGCAGTAGCGCACATTACTCGCGGGTTGATTCCAGCTCAGATGTGGCAGCGTCGGCTCGCTAACGGCCGCCGCATCTAGCCCAATTGACTCGGGCCAGAATCGGGCAGTGGGTGCATAGCATTTTATACAGTCATTAGTCCATAGGCATCCGGCGCGAGTAGGTACCGCAGACGGGAGTCAGGCTGAGGGGTAAGTCTCCGGCAGGCAAGAATCTAGCCGGAACTGGCCCGAGTGTATTTTGCTATGTGGTTAGGCGTGTATCAGCAAATTAAGAATGCCCGAAAAAAAGCCCTGACCTTACCGAATAAACAGTGTTCCACCAGATCCTGTATGTCAGAAACTATAGTGTACTGCTGAACTCATTATATCATGGTAAAATAACACAGAAATCCAATAATAACACTTCAGTCTCCTGCCGAAGCACAGACGGTCTGCTTTGATAAACTGTCAATCACAGCTATCAATTATGATGACACGCCCAGCAATAAATTACTGCTAAAAACAAACTGTTTACAAACATGAAGTACTGCACCTATATCAGCATGATAAACAGTGCCTTAATTGACCAAAATCATCTTGCAGGACATTTTATTGTAAGTGTAATAAATTTTTTTATTTGGGCTCATGTCTCCATTAACACAGAGGAGGCGGGCTTTATGACTTGTACTGCAGCCAGCCCCCAGGGGGCGATCTAACAGCCGAAACCTTCACTCGAAAGCAGACTTGCAGCACACTTGCAGCACACTTATATATATATATATATATATATATATATATATATATATATATATATATATATATATATATATATATATATATATATATATATATATATATATATATATAGTTCAAAAAATATATTTACTATTTTCCCAAGTGTATATAACTACTACTGTAGGAAAATATCAGAATTCGGTACATACTTTTAGTATTATCTTTGCTGAACTGGCTCGATCTAATCCTGTTTATATGAAATGAGCCTGCTCCCAAGCAGGTTTGAGGTACCAGAACTGTTGCTATGACAACAACTCTCGGGTGAGTTTTGAAGAAAGAAACGATCCTGGATTGTGTCAAATCGTCAATAACCAAATCCAGCTAACTGAACAATCCACGTACGAAGAACGAACCCCAGGAGCTCCTTCACAGGACTCGACACTTGTAAACTGTGTTTACCTTATGATTAAAGTTGTTACACACCCACTGGTTCCTGCCTCAGTATGAGCGTACATTAAGGTAGCGTGGGCGGGATTGCTGTGGGTGGGACTGAGAGCTGTGCAAACCAGTTGGAGCGAGTTTTTACAAGTGTTGAGTCCCGTGAAGGAGCTCAAGATGGAAACTTTTGATTGGTGTTTACCTTATGATTAAAGTTGTTGCACGTCTGCGGATTCCCGCCTCAGAACGAGCAAGCTTTAGCTACTTGTACAGTAAGGTAGCGTTCAAAAAAAATAAAATAAAAAAAACACCAGCGAAAAAAACTACACAAAAAGGACCATAAAACCTACCGCCAGCTAGCATTTTGAAAGTGTTATTGCAGAGCAACACAAACAGCACACAGAAGTATAAATGTACGGCAACACTCAAGGCATGCGCCATGGGACTCAGCGCATAAGTTAACACCTGCCTTTAATTTAAAGTGCTAATGAACAATAGGTCTACGAAAAATCTGAACATTTTTATTCAATATATCAGACACACTGTAGGCCAGATTAACGTGTGAGAATGTTTGTCTGAGTAAACAGCATATGTCTTCAGGCATTCAGTGCTGTGATGAACATCACTGTCCATTTAAGCAAAAGTGTCCACAATATTAATTTTCATTATCAAACTATATTGAATCGTTGAATGTCGACACATGTATAAAACTTAATTGGCAATAGAAACCCCTTCAAAGTAGAATACCTTCCTATAAGAGTAAATTGTGTAACAAGTAATGTGCCAACATCATAGGCATTAAGACAGGGATGTCCAAACTTGGTCCTGGAGGGCCAGTGTCCTGGAGAGTTTAGCTCCAACCCCAATCAAACACACCTGAACAAGCTAATCAAGCTCTTACTAGATAGACTAGAAACTTCCTGGCAGGTGTGTTGAAGCAAGTTGGAGCTAAACTCAGCAGGACACCGGCCCTCCAGGACTGAGTTTGGACACCCCTGCATTAGGATATAATCGACATTTTGAAAAAATAAAAAAGTTAATTTTAGCCCTCTCTCAATGGTAGCCTGCTGCATTCATCACTACCCTCTCAGAGCCAACACGAACTATGCGGAATTGCCTAATAAATAATAAAAACTAAACTAAAACTAATTTTGTGACCCTATTTGTCCCTCTATCCAATTTGCATAATTCCTTCGAACAGAATCAGCACTAAAACAAAGAGAACAGCACAAGCAAATATAAACGACACTAACAGTCCCTTTATTCTGAGCCAATGCACCCTCCAAAGTCAGTGACGATCAGACTAGGGCACATAAACAACAAAACCACAAATTTCACGGCCATCAGCGGCTCTGTCTTTTACAGTCCGGCTTTCTGCATGAAATGTGAGAGGGGCTCAAAAGCCAGAATAGAAGTGAGCAGAGCTCCTCTCTGGCATCATTCACAGTGTCTGCGCCGCATTGGATTGGCATGCTGGATTTGTCCCTGCATCCCCCAATTACCTCTGTTCACGCTCCGCAGTGCAGTCGTTGTCCTCCTGCTGCGCTTTTGTCTCGGAACAAATTTCACAGTATCCCTCTGTGAGTTACCATTTCAGTGCCACCACTGAGCACTTAAATGCATTTGTTTGTGTCGTGGGCTCTTATGTTAACACGGCTGTTACTGTCAGCTCGCCGGGAAGAGAGCAGTCACTCGGATGTAAGGGTTTAGACAGCATGACAGTGATCAGGAGAAGTGGGTGGGTCCCGTTTTCAGAGCTTTTTTAGAGCAGTTCAACAGTAATGAAGAGAGAGCGATGGGAAGTCTTTCAGAAATGCTTGTCTGAAACCCACTTAAGGCAGCAGATGTTGTTTCATCGGATCAGTTCAAATTGGAATTACTGGGTGTCTGTTTGCATGGAGTAGGGTCCAAAAAGTCTTAAAGGTCCCATGAAATTAAAATAAAGTGAGTATCAGTATGTTCATTTTAAGGATGTTTATAAGCTGGGCCAAAAGGGGGCATCCTCAGAAAGGAAGTTTCCCCCCTCAGTTTTCATAAAGGATTACTTCACACAAAACTGAAAGTTCTTTCAGTCATTAATTCCTAACACACCCAGCATTCCAACCTTCAGAACACAAATTTAGATATTTTATAATATGAAAAAGCAAATAAATTATGAAAATTGGCAAATAAAAGCAATAGCTCAGAGATCTGGTCATTGCGTCAGGTCAGTGTGTGGCGGCGGCACACTCAAAACTCACACAGGAGGAGAAAACTGATGACATGAAGGCGAGCAGCCTTATTCATTTCATGTTTTGGTTAACTAAGGCCAATCCCAATTCTATTTTTGTAATTAATAATGATCTAATGTGGCAATAAGATCATAACTGTACTGCGCATTTACACAGTGAACATATTCATCTATGTAAACACACCAAAAACAACATTAACATTATAGCAGACACTGTAAAAAGGTCATTCCCAGCCACTAGACTTTTCTGACAGGGTATTTGAGTGTCAATGTTGTGGAACTGCTGTACAGGAATTATTATTATGGATTATAGATTGCGAAATTTAGCGGATTTTAAGCGTTTTTTTTTAAAGCATGATGGAAAACACGAACACGGTTAATAATATATTAAAATATTTGCTTATTTGTTGTAAAAATGCGTAAAAATGAAAAAAAAAATACTAAATTGTGGATCTCCTTACTTCCGGGTGCAGTTTTACTGTTGCTGGTGTATTCTGGGAAATTTTCGTTCCCCTTGGTTGAGTGTGGTCCTGAAAAATCTCAGTTCGAAGGGCTATCTACCCCTTCCCCTTAGCCCTACGCCTTCAAGCTGAAAAGAATTGGGACACCCCTACCCCTCCTTTTGTGCGTTGCCAAGGGGTAGGGGTGTCCCAATTCTAAGGGGGTAAGGTGAAGGGCTAAGGGATTGGGTCTATTTTTTTTTTAAATACAACTCTCTTGAGTTCTAAAGGGAAAAAGCGCAAATGAAATCTGCCGTCAAATAAATTTTTGCAGAGACTCAACCGCCAGTGATTTTCACATAGTTTTTCGGTTCAGGATTTATATTAGAGTAGCCAAATAAAAATGTTTAGCTAGACACTGCACAGTCGTTTACACTATAATTATGATTGATTATATTCACTATTATTAATATTATTAAAAGCTATAAAATTGACAAAACTTTCTAATGTTTGCTTTCATTTTCAAATTGCGAAAGCGCACTTTTACAGTTGTGAAAAAAAACATCCCATTATGCAGCAGCAGTCTCAAGTTACGACATTTAAATAATGCCTTTTAAGTTTAAATATGATCGGCCTGCGAAGTCAAGTTTACAGTGTCATAATTGAAATAGGTAAGCTATATAGTGTATGAGAAAGTGGATTTGCCACGGATCAACTTCTCACATGCGTTGCAAGTAGGCTGAATGATAATATTTTAAGAATTTGTAATTTAGGCTATACTTCCATTTGCTCATGCAAAATTAAACACCAGAAAATATACTGTAGGCCTATTTTAACAGCTAAAGCATATAGATTTTATTTTGACTTATAAGTTCATGGCCCTAAAAATGAAAATGTAACCTGAAAACAAGTTATTAACATTGGCTAAATAAATAAATAAATAAATAAATAGACGGGTAGGACTAGTAAACTAATGGCTTACGGTGACGTTTTACACATGCCAACCGGATAATTTCACAAAAAAAAAAAAAAAAAAAAAAAAAACACTTATAATAGCCTAACAAAAACCATTATTTTGACCTTTAAAATAATAATTAAGCTATATCCTATTTAGTTGTGTTATCCATGCCTAAATGTAACCATTTTACACAGTAATAACTGTGAATTTCTTTCCTTTTTTCTTTTTGAAGTAGACAGCCTCTCTGTTTTTTAAATGTATGAAATACACAGCATATATCTTTAATTAAAATAAAGAGACACCTAACGAATGCTTTAAAAACCATCAAAATCTCTTGACCATGTACAGAACATTATCGATTTGAGAGAGCGAGAGTTTATAGAGTAGACCACTTTTAACTTTTCAGTGTTATCGAGTTCAGTCTTGAAGTAGTGGAATAGAGTCAGTTTCAGTTTTAAAGAGTAGTGGAATCCTACAATGGGTTTAATACAGCACTATGTGACTTTTAGACCCCTATTATTCTGTATGTGTGATCTAATTTTAGTTCTATGACATTTATACAGATAAAGGCAAATTTCAAATGTTTCACTTACGAGTTATGTAACTGAGTGAATTTTCAGCAGAGTGAGAATAAAAGCATTAGAATTTTTGCCTTTTCTAGATCTTCATAGCAAAAACACTTTAGACTGCAGAAATTTCCGAGCGGCATATTGCTTGCATTAATCTTCATTTTCATCTCTTGGACTCCCCAAAGGGTAGATCCACATAAATATGCTGTATTTTCTCTGTAACTTCCTCTTTCACACACTAAGAAACACAAGAAAGTGTAAATTCCACTCAATGTTCATTTTATGGAAATGACTTGTACTAGTGCCAATGAGTAAATCTCCTTTATTGCAGCCGATTGGCTTCTAGGCTCACAGTGAGATCATAACAATGAAGGCTTGCATTTTTATTGCTGGGGTTGATGGGACAAAAGCAGACTGCAGCACTGGCCAAAACATAAACTACACATTCCCAGACATTACATAATTCCTGCTATAGGAGAAACTTAAAGTATCATCTGTGATAAGGACTTGACTTTAACTGCTTTACATATGTTAAAACAATTTATGGTTAAATATAAAAAAAAAAATTAAATGATCAGATTATATAAAAATACTTATGAATAAATAAACAAATATATATATATATATATATATATATATATATATATATATATATATATATATATATATATATATATATATATATATATATATATATATATATATATATATATATATATATATATATATAATCCACAAGCAATTGCACTTGTTTATAAAAAGACTTCAATTATAAAGAAAAATTTACTATAAAATATTTATACCAAATACTTTACCCCACAATTCATTCATGCTGTCCAAACACAAATCGATTAAGTTAACCTAATTGTTTTATGTTTAATCCACTTAAATTTGTAAAAAAAAAATTAAGTTGAACCCAAAAAAAAAAAAAAAAAAAACACTACCTGACAAAAGTCTTGTCGTCGATCTCAGTTGTAAGAGCAACAAATAATAACTTTTCGAGTTGATCATTTGGAAAAGTGGCAGAAGGTTTGGAAAACTGGTAGATTTTTCCGATGAATCATCTGTTGAACTGCTTCCCAATCATCACAAATAATGCAGGAGACCTATTAGAACCCGGATAAACCCAAGATTCTCATAGAAATCAGTCAAGTTTAGTGAAGGAAAACTCATGGATTGGGGTTACATTCAGTATGGGGGGTGCGTAAGATCTACAGAGTGGATGGCAACATCAACAGCCTGAGGTATCAAGACACTTAAAGTGCTGCCCATTACATTACAAACCACAGGAGAGGGCACATTCATCAGCAGGATAGTGCTCCTTCTCATACTTCAGCCTCCACATCAAAGTTCCTGAAAGCAAAGAAGGTCAAGGTGCTCCAGGATAGGTTATTTGAGTCATTGTAGAGATGTGTGGATGCAGTCGTCCAAACTCAAGGGAGTCAGACACAATATTAATTATTTTTCCACTGCAACATGACTTCATATTCTTACTGTACATTATTTCGGTTCAGTGACAAGACTTTTGTCTAAGCAAAGTCACACCTTACTGTCCTAATTAAATAATTAAATCAAGGCATGATTATATTTTATTTTGGTGAACTAAGCGTAATCTAGAGGCCTTTGCTTTTCATATAAGCCACTTCTGATACCAAATGATCAACTAGAAGTCAAGTTATTATTAGTTGTTCCTAAAACTTTTGTCATGCAGTGTAAATTAAATAAATTCACAAAAATTGCTATTTTTCAGCTCATTTTAAATAAATAATTTGAACAAGCATAAAGAATGTTTTTTGAGTGTATTAAAATGATTTCAGAAGGATTTTATGATGTCAAAATTAATTGGTCATCACAATTGCATGCTTGAACATATTTCATATTGTATTAAAACCATTCAGAAGGTTATGATTTGCACTCGCTAAATAATTACTTTATATAGCTTTAATTTACATTCTTGGGAGATTAAAAAAAAGACATTTCAACTAAGGTTGGGTCGATAGAAGATGCCACCGTCCAATGGCAGATAGACATCACGATGCTGAGCCAGCATCACGATCCTCCACCCCGTCGCAGCAGCAACCCACTCGCAAAAAATTCACACTTAGGCCCCATTTACACTAATGCGTCTTCGTTTTAAAATGGCATTTTAGACCGAAAACAATCCATGTCCACAGTGGCGTTTCATGTAGTATTTCTGAAAAGCCCGCCTTCCACATTACACCTCTGAAAATGCACATCATGTGACCACAAACACACCCACAGTCATGCGCTGCACCGTACGTGCACGTCTGAGCTCCAGCAGTCAGCAGAACAAGTGCTTTGAGCACAAAACCTCAGAGAGCAGTGCACGTCAGACCGTTTATCAAGGATGTACCGCTGGATTGAGTCTCACTACAGTTGTTAAGTGATATTTAATTAATCTTGTCTCTATCTAACAACTCTTCGGTCTTTTGAATCTATCAGTTAACGTGTCTTAGCATCAATACACTGCTTCAATCTTACACTTTCACACGTGTACTTAGTCATTTTAGCAAAGACTTCAGATACTGTTGGTTGGTTGCTGCTGGTTGGGAACCTTTTTTTACCAACCAAGTATGTCATTATAACGACACCGATCACTCTGCCTATTCATGGAAGAGTACCGCAGAAAAAGTGATTGACAGGTGGTCATTTGTGTGGAACTTATCTTTATTTATTTATGATTTGGTTAAAGACTATGCGGGTCAGGTAGTTGAAACTGTAGGCTACAAATAATACATTCGTAAATAATTCACCGCTGCCTACGACGACGATGCCAAATTGGTCGACATTGCGCAACCCTAGTTTCAGCACAATGCCTTCCTCAGTGCGTGACAATCTTCTCACTCCACCATTTTATCCAACAGTCAATCACATTACATCATTAGTTAGACGACTCTTCAATAGTTAGCAAAAAAGGAGATAATGCTTTTATAGGTGAAGAAATACGTTTTGTGTTGTTAACTATATTGATATGAAAATGAGATTGTTTTAAACTATTGCATAGTTGTCTAACTAATGATGTAATGCGACTGACTGCAGGATAAAAGGGTGGAGTGAGAAGACTGTGTCTTGCACTGAGGAAGTCATTGTGGCGAAACCTCTATGTTTTGTTTCTCTCAAGAATGTAAATTAAAGCTATAAAGCTTGTATAAAGAAAGTATAAGGTACTTCAAGCCTCATAAAAACTGTACTCACTCCATACAAGTAATCAGTGTATTAGGCATGGGCCAGTATAGGTTTCTGACGATATGATAACCTAGGATAAAAACAGCTTCACGGTATTGTGCTTACTGCTGTAAAATAATTCCTTTATAAATGTCTTAGTAAAAAAACAACAACTTTTTCCCCATTTAACACATTACATTTTAGGAACAATTTATACTATTTTGGAACAGTAAACGTGTCAGGCTACATAATTAAAATAAACTATTGACTTCTACTATCTTCATTAGCTTCAAAAACACAGAAAAAAAAAAAACTTAACATATACCTTAGAAATGGTATCAAAAAACTTAACTTTTCCAAACCGTGATAAGTAGTTATCGCCCCATGCCTACACTGTATATATAGTTGCATATAATATAGCATTACATAAAAGCTATATAGTTTTTTTTTTATCTATTTAATTAAGTTTATTCATAAAGTATTGAAATCCTGCAAACACGATGAACCCAGCACCTGAATAATGTTGACAGTTTGATGTTTCAAGATGCTAACTGTGATTAACTTTTGTGTGTCGTCAATTTCAATCTTGTCTCATGAATTACAGATTATGACTGCATGTTTTATCATATTATTACATATTCTTGGAAAAGTACAACTGATTACAATAAATGATGCAAAGTATGGAAATGTTAAACGGTAAGAATACTGATGTGTCTAGAGGCATCTGTGAAAAAAAAAATAAAAAAAAAACAGTGCATGATACATTTTAAATGTATACAAATCTACACACAAAAAAATAAATAAATCCTGGTTGCCTTAAAACTGTTAAGCTGAATCAAATTAACCTTGAGTTTATTGCACATCCATTATATAAACTGACTTAAAATGACTAATTGATCTGATTTTTTTAAAGTGCACACACACAAACAAAAAAGAAAACTGTTGCACAAGAACTATAACTATAAATATAACTAAAAATGTACAGACAATAAAAAAAAAATGCCCCACAAAAACAAGTTAAGAGTTAAAAATGGCTAATATGTTGAATCCAGCTCCTGAATGATGTTTCAGTGACGAATGATAGAAGCTGCTAGGATTTTTATCATTTCTTTATAGATAAAGTCTCTTGGCGATATGATATTTCCCATTGGTTTTACGGCTCTGCGTCTGTCTAGTCAGAAATACCAAAGGCCATTCTTCAAGAGCTTCTGTCTGGCCTAATTTCCAAGCTAATAAAACCTGGCCCTGACATTATTGTAAAAACCCTCTCCTGCAGTAAATCTGATTAGAACGTGCACCAACAGAATTTGAATTTGTTGCCCATGCAGCTCTTCTGTAATTCCCAGTGGAGTTCTAGGCATGGATGGCTAATGGGTTAGTTTGCATGCTGAGGTCATCAGAATTAAGTAAACTACATTTTTTATTCCACCCTGAGCTAAGGGAGAATTTAAAGGAGGTATCTGAAAAGAGTTTTATACATTTGAATCTCATTTAGGTTTTAGTACTGTAGGTTCAGAGTGCAAATTATAGAGTGGTTTGACCCATCTAATTATTGCTTGATGCCTGCTGAGGGATTGTAGGGGTGTTACTAGTAGTAGTATTACTACTAATACTTTTATTATTAGTAGTAATACTACTACTAAATAAAATTACATACATTGTTAATAATAAGCAGGAAAATCAACCACTTGCCGTGCAATAAATGTGACCACACTTTTCTTTCGTTCTGTTGATTTTTTTTTTCCCCATTTAATTAGGTTCAAAAGAAACCTTTTTCATAATGACTTATGTGGTACAATTGGCTTGTTTAAATTCTGAGCTGATTTATTTGTAACCAGCTCCTCCTTCACACGAGAGGATACAGGTACTTGACTGGCCTGTCTGCAGTGCCGACCTGTCTCTAATGGCCAGTTTTTACTGCGTGGTACAGTACAGTACAGTATGGGTCACCTTTATCAGGCTTGCGTTTTCACTGCCAAATGGAACCCTTTTGGTGTGTGTGGTGTACGACAGTTTCAGTCGATGTCATTCTCTCTCGAGGATAAGTAAAGCTGTACGAGTCATTCACATATCATATGAGAAGCACTTCTTACAAAACAGATGCTTTATACACATTAATACTTGTGTATAAATGTTCACTAACTTTTCTATGAACATGATTTGATTATAACTGCAGATCAATGATGCATTGATTAAATGATGATTAAATAAATAAATACAACATATACAGCCCCTTACAGTCTCTGATATGTTACCAATTACAGAAAAACTACACACAGCATACATGTAGTCCTTATTCGGGTTCAAAAACAACACGCAACACATAGCCTACAGTCACTGCAAACCTCTCATCTATGTCTTTAATCTTCACCAGCACATGTAAACCTCTGTTAGAAAGTAATTCCGTCATTCCCAGTTCATAAGAGTCCAAAAGGTGATAATAATAGTTAAACATGGCAGTTTGTTCATGTTTTAGGTTGCTGAAACAATCATTTAACTCCTTTGTTTTGTCAGGCTTCACCTTTGTTTTTTCATCCTTCACTTTCATGTTTGTCCATTTCTGAAAGGATCGGATGTCAGAAGCGATTCGATAATCATGCGCACAATATCATCAGCTCAAGAATAATGTTATTTCAAATATAGATGTGCGATTGCAAACTCTTTGGAGAAAGTGAAACCGCTCGCACCTTTAGACAGCCTCGTAAAACAACAACAGGACGTGGCAGATTTTTTCCTCCTTCGCTTTGAGACTGTTCATCAAGACAACGACAAGGTTTGAGCACGGGTCGACCATGGCTCTTTACTATATGTATATATAATTATGGTGTAATGTCTCGGCTGTCTATTTGAAAATGGCCATGCCTTTGTTTTCATTCTGCTGACTACGTGCCAACTATGCACTAGTCGTTTCTCCTGTAAACCAATAGTGTTCAGCTGCACATCTAGCTCCGCCTTTTGGTACCCTTTTGTCGTGCTAGGTACCCTTTGCAAAGGGTACCCAAAAAGTGGTATGATATGCTTTTTGGTACCTTTTGACAGGAAACAGCCATAAAAGTGCACCGTACCACTCAGTGGAAACGGGCCCTAATATAGAATGTGTGGCACAGCGCAAAATACAACAAAGACCCCATACTGTTGCCAACCCCTCAAACACTTGCTCACTTGGTGTCTTCAGTCTCTAAACGTCTTTTAAGTGTTGTGAAAAGGAATGGCAATTTTACAAAAGTGGTAAATGGTTCACTGATTGAACTATTTTTGAAATGTGTTGCAAGAACCAACATTGGAATGTGTTTATTTTGAAAAAATAAGATTAAAAAAAATAATAAATCATGAGTTACACATTAATGTTTGTTGTATTGCCTAAAATGAAAAAAGTAAATTTGAATATCACTAAGCTTGTTATTTATTTGCATTTTCCATACTGCCCCAACTTTTTCTGATTCGGGGTTTTAAAAAAATTGGTTACGGTTAACAAATACCAGTTTCAGTTTATTCTTGTCAAGAATCAGATCATCAACCTCGTGTAGACCTGTGTTTTTCAGTATGGTGTTGTTGATTTACACACTAACCACTTCAGAAACTGCAGCTGAGCATTGTATAGTATATATGCTTGTTTGAATAAATTTTACATTGATAATGGTGGGTTGCAATGTCAAGTAATGATAAATCATAGGCAAAACACAGCCCGACATGACCTCACATTTTGTCATCATAATGAGGAAACGCCTTTAAATACTCCCTCATGTCAGTCATACAGACAAAAATCAGCACAAGGTTTGGTTGAGTGCTATGAAGGTTTAGCTGCTCCTCAATAATGGATCTGTATTCCCCATACTGTAGACTCAGAGAGGCGTAAGTAAGCAGCAGACCATTAGCATTTAAAGAGATATGAAGCAAAATGGAAATGAATGCAAAAAAAGGGGTAAAAAAATGTGGTTTATTTACACTAGCATCAAAAAATGTTATCAAATTAAGCTATACATTTTATTTATTAGGACCCTAAATTACCATATCAACTTCTGATTTCACCTTTATAAGATTTTGTGTCCACGTAATGCCTTTAAAATTCTTTAATTAAAGCAAGCGGTTGATTATCACTTACATACAGTATACAATCTACATATGCATAAGAAATAATCATCTCTATGTCAACTGCCTAAGCAGCAACACATCACACAATTCACTTTGCATATTGTGCACTACATGATGTATCTACCTGGAGGTTTGTGCATCATTTCATCATTTGACGTATGAATAGGGGCAAAAATCCCAGACTGTCTCCCCTCAACCTTCATCTTCACAGCTGGCAAAGATGCACAGATTCACCTAACAGCTTTCATGGGGAGCAATTTAGAGTTTGTCCTTTCCCCAAGCCTTGGGAACTACAGCTTTTAGGATGACAGCTTGATGCTTTCAAGATGCTAACTGTGATGAACTTTTGCGCCATGAATTTCAGTCCTCTCACATGAATTATGGATTAGGACTGCACATTATATCATATTATGACATTCTTGGAAAGTACAACTGAATACAAGAAATGATGTAAAGTATGGAAATGTTACGCAGTAAGAATACTGATGTAGCTGAGGCTTCTGCGAAAGAAATACGCCTTAAAAAATCTAAATTTACACACTAATAACTTTAGATAACTATTATAGGAGTTAAAATGAATACAAAATGCACCACAAAATTGAGGTGGTAAAATGGCACTGCGCAATGAACTAAACCATCACAGCTGTCATGATTACAGTGTAAAGTAGAAAGAAGTATTACATTAAGATCTGTGCCCCTTGCATCACATTTCTCCTCACATGTTCCTGTTGAGATTATTCATGCAGTGGCCAATAAGATGCATTTCATTTAGACACAGCTACCATGCTTTCTTAATTTTGAGCATGCACCCTTACAGACTGAACACTAATTTTCTCTCTTTTTTAACAAAGTACTGTAATGAAAGTATTTGTATAGCTTCCCAGCTTAGTGATTATATCAAGATTTTGATTTCCATAACTTGACTTACAACAAAGACTAAAATATTTTGTCTGTGTATAGTCAGATTATTATTTATTGCTTGTATAATCTTGGCATCATTATCATTATTATATAAAAAAGAGCAATGTGTATACAAAAACTAATGAACGTTATTATAGGAAAACAGCAAACTGTAGACATTTTAAATTTAACCCGTCCCATCCAACGATACTACCTGACAAAAGTATTGTCATCAATCACAACTGTAAGAGTAAATTAAGTGTAAGAATAACTTAAGTTATTATTAAAATAATAACTTGCCTTCTGGTTGATCATTTGGAAAAGTGGCAGAAGGGAGATTTTTCCAATAAATCATCTGACTGCTGCATCCTAATCATTACAAACACTGAAGACCTATTGGAACCCACATGGGCCCAAGATTCTCATAGAAATCAGTCAAGTTGGTGAAGGTAAAATCGTGTTTTGACAAATTCAACAGCCTGAGGTATCAAGACATTCGTGTTGCCCATTACACCACAGGAGAGGGCAAATTCTTCAGTAGGATAGCACTCCTCATACTTCAGCCTCCACATCAAAATTCCTGAAAGCAAAGAAGGTCAAGGTGCTCCAGGAATGGCCAACCCAGTCACGAGACATGAACATTATTGAGCATGTCTGGGGTAAGATGGAGGAGGTATTGAAGATGAAACCAAAAAAAAATCTTGAACTCTGGGAGTCCTGCAAGAACGCTTTCATTGCCATTCCAGATGACTTTATTAATAAGTTATTTGAGTCATTGCAAAGATGTATGGATGCAGTCGTCCAAGCTCATGGGAGTCGTACACAATATTAATTCTTTTTCCACTGCACCATGACTTTATATTCTTACTGTACATCATCTCTGTTTAAAGCAGTCAAACGTTACGGTCCTAATAAAATGACTACAAATCAAGGCATGAGCATATTTTATTTTGGTAAAATAAGCAGAGTTTGCCTTTCATAAACCACTTCTAATACCAAATGATCAACTAGAAGTTATTATATGTTGTTCCTAAATCTTGGATAGGCGACAAGACTTTTGTCAAGTAGTGTATAAGCCATATTAATTAACAGAAACACACACACACTCACACACACTCACACACACACACACACACGCGCGCGCACGCGCACACACACACACGCGCGCACGCGCACACACACACACGCACGCACACGCACACACCTCCCAACCCCACTAAAACTCTTATTTCAATAGTTAAGTCATAAAACAAAACTGCAATGGACTGCACACTACATTTTATGTAGACTTCAAATGCATGTCGCCAATGGCAGCTGGGACAGATGGCATTTCTAAAACCACTAAGGCCATTTTTATCCTCGAATTGAGAATGTCAAACACATGAAAGGTCAAATATGCCTGTCCCAAAACAGAGCTATTTTTGTTTTTCAATTAGAACAACGAAACATTGATAGAATGGAACAAATGACGCATTTTTCACTTGCCAGATGAATAAGATCTCAGGTTAATTTTGTAATTATCGCCAGGCTTGGCACCATCTCCAGGCATAATTACAGGGGCCATTTATTTTACCTTCTGTTACTGTTTCCTTTGTCATTTATAGGCCTGTCTCCCTTTTCACTAAATTATGGTGAAATATTGTTACTGTCCTTCCCCCATAAAGATTTTTCAATGGGGTCTGCTCAGAGATAAAGCTACGAGGAGTGCTTCCTCTGCATGGTACTCGCTGTGTTTTTCAATAACATATTTCATTTCTGGCAGTGGTTGTTAGTGTTTTAGCTAAAAACAGATTCAGAACTTTCAATGCTACAGTATACCAGCAAAGTGTAAACAGCTATTCAGGGTTAGTTTTAACAGTGGTAGAGGTTAGTTACTGTATATACATGAATCCATAATCAATGACTACATTTACATAAACAAAACTATTTTATTTATTAAAAAAGGTTGCCAAATTAACTTTTTAGCAGACTAAATAGTCTATTTTCTTTTATCTAATGTCATGGAAAAAGTATATTATGCAACGTCTTTGGTTTGAAATCACATAATGAATAAGTACATCATACATTCATCTTACAAAGAGTGTTTCTGTCTTACCAAAATTAATACAATAAAACTAGCAAATATTATTTAGATTTAAGACCTGTCGGGAAGGATTTGGTGGGAAATAGCTCACATAATAAATGTACTACATTTACCCACATATCTCTCATATCCATACAGAAAGAGCTCCACCTACAGTATTTAAGCACATACAAACTGTGGGAATAGCATGAAATTAAAAAACAGTCAACGAATGAGAAATTCTGACTGTGGACACAAAACCATAAACTCAAAAAACAAAGTTTCAAAAGAAAATTCGGACAGAGCAGATTCTACAACCAAACAGGTAAATGTTGTAATAAAACCTGAATCAACACAGACCTTTTTGGGTTCTTTTTTAGATGTGATTGGATTTAACCTTAACCATGAGAAAAAAATAAATAAACACTCAACAAGTAAAATTTTTGAGTCATATCATAATGGTATTTGAAGTGTTTTTATTTATGCTTAATACTATTATCTGGCTTTCAGATTACAAATCAAATAGATTGCCAAATTAACTTTTTAGTACTCTAAATAGTCTATTTACTTTTATCTAAATGTCATTAAAAGTTATAATATGAATCATCTTTGGTTTGAAATTACATAATGAACAAGTACATCATAAATTCATCTTACAAAGAGTGTTTTTGTCCTACCTGCATTAATACAATAAAACTAGCAAATATTTATATTTTAGACCTGTTGGGAAGGACTGTGTGGGAAATTGCTCGCATAATAAATTACACTTACCCACTTATGTCTCATATCCATACAGAAAGAGTTCCACATACAGTATTTAAGCACATACAAACTGTGGGAATAGCATGAAACAAAAAGCAGTCAAAGAATGAGAAATTCTGACTTCGGACCCAAAACCATAAAATCAAAAAACAAGTTTCAAAAGGAAATTCAAACTGAATTGAGTCTACAACCAAAAACGTAAATGTCATAAAACCTGAATCAACATTGAACTGTTTGTTTGTTTTTTTGAGATTTGATTGGATTAAACCTTAACAATGAGAATAAAAAATAAATAAATTTAACAGGTAATATTTCTAGGTCATATCATTATGGTATTGTAAAGTGTTTTTATTTGTGCTTAATATTGTTTAGATTAAAAATCAAAAAGGTTACCAAATTAACAACTTTTTATGGTCACACTTTATTTTGACGGTCCGTTTCATTACATCTACATGCCAAATAATTCTCATTAGATTACAAGTAGACTGTTAGGTTGGGGTTTGGGTGTGTAAGTTGACATGTACTTGCAAAGTATCTTATAGTCAGTTAAATGTTTGTTGAAGGAGCAGTATCAACAGATATTAAGCAGACAGTTTACTAATACTCAACTGGACCATCCAAAAGTGTTACCCTTTTTAGCAGTCTAAATAGTCTATTTTCTTTTATCCAATGTCATTAAAAAGGTATATTATGCAACATCTTTGGTTTGAAATCACAATGAACAAGTACATCATACATTCATCTTACAAAGAGTGTTTCTGTCTTACCTGTAATAATAAAATAAAGCTAGCGAATATATTTATATTTTAGACCTGTTGGAAATATTTTGTAGGAAATAGCTCGCATAACAAAATGCATTAACCCATGTGTGTCTCCTATCCAAAAAGAAAAAGTTCTACCTATTTAAGCACATTCAAACTATGGGAATAGCATTAAACTAAAAGCGGTCAACAAATGACTAATTCTGACTGGACACAAAACCATCAACTCAAAAAATAATGTTGGAAAAACAAAGAAATTTCAAACAGAGCAGAGTCTACAACCAAAAAAACAAATGTTATAATAAAACCCGAATCAACATTGAACATTGCTTTTTTTTTTCTTGAGATGTGATTGTATTTAACTTTAACCATGCAAATTAAATAAAAATCACTCAACGGTAAATATCTCCAAGTTATGTCATTATGGTATTTTAATGTGCTTTTATTTATACTTAATATTATTATCTGACTTTCAGATTATTAATCAAATAGATTACCAAATTAACAACTTTTTAGCTGTCTAAATTTTCTACTTGCAACCCTTTTTCTTACCTTTTGAGCCTGTGTTCTGGTTGTTTTATATATCCACAGAGAATCAGCGCAGACAGCTTATTTCAGTAGCTTCGTTCCATTTCAGAGGCTGTGTTGATGGACGTCATCTTCAAAGGCCACACCTGCCAACAGCACAAAGGTCGAAAGTGTTGTTAAATAGGACAGTTTAGCTTACACCTAACAACAGTGACAGCTACCATTGACAAGTAATGAAAATGCTATATTTTTTAAAGTTATATTAAAATGTCAAAATTTCCTGTCAAATACTGCTCGCATTCTAGAAAAATATAATCATTGAATAAGATACAAGTCTTCAAAGTTTTGAAGTGTTTTTGTGTAGTGTTCGTTTTTAAAATGTTACTGTATTTGAAAACCAACATTACATTTGAAAAATTGTGAATTACCGTTGAACTAAATGTATAAATCAGAAGCTTATTTTTTATCACCAAGTTTATGAAGCGTTTTGCTGCTGTGCCGTGCACTGTTGCTTCAATCATGATATCAGTGATCTGTTATTTATCGACAGAACACAAGAAAACCAGCCACGATATATCACCATTTTTGTAAATGAAGGGAAAAAAAAAACGCATCAAAAAGTTCTAACGCATTTCTTTTAATACGTTTATAGAATTGCAGCAATGTAAAACAAGCGCACAGCTGTCAAACAAGCTTAACAATGCTGATGTGCGGAGAGCAGTTTATGAATGAAAAGAGCAAATCTCTATCATAGCAGCAGAATCTCAATTTTGTGGAATATGCATTGAAGAAAACGGTCACACTTTACAAAAAGGTTCATTAGTTAATGTTAATTAATGCATTTACTAACATGAACAAACATGAACAACATTTACTACAGTATTTGTTCATGTTAGTTAACGTTAATTAATGAAAAAACAGTTGTTCATTGTTAGTTCATGTTAACTCACGGTGCATTAACTAATGTTTTAACAAGCATGGACTTGGATGTTAATAATGCATCAGTTAATGTTCAATTATGATTAGGAAATGCTGTACAAGTGTTGTTCATGATTAGTTCATGTTAGTAAATGCATTAACTAATGAACCTTATTATAAAGTGTTACCAAGAAAACAGTAATAAATAGTAATTTATTGCTTTCTAGTTTTCTGTAAACTTAATACACTTATTACAACTTGACCAACTTTATATTATAAAAACATTTTATGCTTTCCCCTGGTTTATTTAAAATTTAAAAAAATCCTGCATTCCCACTAGATTAATTTTTTTCTTCAACTGATCAGAGCACTCTGAGAAGTGAGCACAGACTCCTCTGAACACGTATGATGTTTTCAGCAGAGAACATTAGTTTTTTACTCATCTATTTAAAAAGAGCATAATTTTTTACAATTTTAAAACCCCCAAATAATTTGCCAAAATATCATCTACAAGTATTTGCCAAGGTCAGTAAGGGTTGAATACATGCAAGGCCCTTCAAATCATTTGTTCGTACCCTATTGATTTCTTTAGCTAACATATATTTTGGCAGAATTAAAAAGTTTGAGCACATATTCCTGTGTGAAGTCATAGCACTGACCGTAGGCACACGCGAGCGATATAGCAAAGTGAAAGCGTGTCTGTGAGGAAGAAACTAGCGGAAATTTCGGGGAAGCTGATGTCTGAAACACACAAATACCTTGGTCCAGCTTGGACAGAAGAATGTGTCCGTATGCCTGAGATTTCCACTATTGTAATGGCTCATCTCTCAGCGGTCTGCCATTATGATCTGCTATTACGGCAAGCGCCACCTGGTGGCGGCTGGGTGGACTGTAGCTAAAGTGGTAAACTGCTGTAGTCAGTGTGAATGACTGATTAATTAATTCAGATCTTTTGTAAATTTAGATAAATATCAATACTTGGTGCTAGAGAATGTATCGCGGCCGTAAATAACATGATAAATTGCCATATATTTTGTCCCACCTCTAATCCACAACCCAACAAACTAAAACGGAAAGTCACTCAGTCATTTCATACACTCTTAGGGGTCCCCTGGTGGCCACGGGGCCCTAAGCAGCCGCTTAGTTCGCTCTGGTGTGTGCTGTTTATATGGTCCATGTAATCAGTCTTGAGTAGCTCCCAGCTGTATATGTGTAATCAATGGAGAACCAGCACAGATGTGTATGTGTTTTGCCTGAAGGGAGTTGTAGTTCATATGGTGGCAGAATTGTAGTCCGAGTAAAAATAAATGTACTCAAGCGATGTATGAGGGTTAGATCTCTGGTGATCATGACACTATCCCACCATTTTTCAGATGCTCAAGAATATTGAAGCCACATGTCCTCATATGAACCCACATATTATATCAACTCAAGTAAGTGTGATATTATTTGGGGAAGAGTGAAGAATGTGTTCATCATACAGCAAACATAAGGGTATATGTTTTCTTAGATTTAACATGCTTTTGTTTTGCCCAATTAAATAATTAAAGTTCCAGTCAAAAATGTCATTTTAATATGTTTCAGTTTGTGTACATGTCAGCTTAAGAACAAAATGTTTAAAAAGTTAGGCTTGTATATACAGTTTATATAAATTTATCCAACAAATTATTGAGTAATTAAATAAATTCCCATAAATTCAAGCAAGGTTTCCAACTTGGAATATTTCCAAAATTCCAGAGACTAAGTTTCTATGGAAAATTACTGCTCCTTGGCAACCCTACAAAAAAAAAGGAAATAAGGAAAAGAAGGAAAGGGAAAAGGAATGAATGAATAAAGCAAGGACGGAATCATTTAATCAAATTAAAAAGAAAGAGAGAAAAAGAAAGGAAGGAAAGAAAAGGAAAGAAGGGAGGGAAGGAATCGATAAAAAAAAGAATCAATAAATCAAATAAGAAAGAAAGAAAGAAAGAAAGAGAAAAAGAAAAAGAAAGAGAAAAAGAAAGAGAAGAAAGAAAGAAAGAAAGAAAGAAAGAAAGAAAGAAAGAGAGAAAGAAAGAAAGAAAGAGAGAAAGAAAGTTTTGACATTGTTATATAACTCATTTGTCTCTTCTATGCAAGAAAACAAACCATTAAAAATATGAGGATGAATAAATGATGAATATTATTGTTTGTGGATTAACCACCCCTTCAAGCCTTTAAGATGTAAAGTAGTCGTGTGATGTGTGAGCTGTGCTTTTACAGTGTCGATTCTGCAGTCATGCATTTTTGATGTTGTCTTGCTAACAAAAGATCTCAGGATGCCTCAGTAAAAAGTGAATGACTTTTAATACCACCAGCACTGGAAAAAATAAATAAATTAAAAAATAAAATTTTATAAATAAAATTACTTAAAACTAAATAAAAAAATTTGAATTAAATTTAAATTAAATAACAGTAATATAAACCATTAATTAAACAGCTTCTGCACGGTTGCATTTTGAACAGCACCGCCTGGTAATTAAGCACTATCACACAAGCAAGAGTACTGCGAAAAGCCCTTTCAAACTGCACACTAAACTTGGCTTCAGTTTGTCAGCAGTGATCAAGCTGAGTAAAGGAGTCACAGGAGAACTGGGGTTCCTGCAGTAAGCTTTGTTCCTACTAATTACGTCCCACTCTTTTTATTTCCAGATCAGAGTTTGAGCTACTCAGTTTCCACCCTCCAATGGATCAAGCACACCATTCAGAGCACAGCCTCTTTGCTTTTCCCACAGGAGAAGAGAGTAGATAGACACCCTTCAGAGGGCAAACTTCAATTGCTCTTAAAACTGCAAAGCTGAATTTGTGCCAAGAGATTCAAACTGATGTTCTTAATGACACGCAATAACTTGTCTGTCATATTACACCCCGGAATCAAATGGGGGGGGGGGGGGGGGGGGGGGGGGAAATCAATCTATTTAAGTAGATAAATATCCAGAAATGATACGTTTCTCATCTAAATCACTCACAGACCAAGAGTTATAATCCTGATGGGTTTTTTTTCTTCTGTTGAACACAAGAATGTTATAAACCAGTTGTCTTCCGTAATATTTTTTTTCCTGGCTACTGATTTCAATAGCTAACACTTTCCAACATTCTTCAAAATATCTTATTTTGTCTTCAGTGTAAAAAAAAAAGGTTTGGAAGTACATTTTCTTTTTTTGATGAACTATACAGTTAAGACCATAATGTTATTATTTTTTTATGCACTGTGACATTATTTGACATATTATGAATATTATGTGTGAGTTCACTTATGATTATTGCGACTTAAGGTGATGCATATTTAAACAGTTTTACAGGTACTGTATACATTAAGGCAGCACTTGTTTTACTGCAGCTATTTTGTCACCTTAGAATTATAAGGTTTTATCTGAAATTTTTGTCAAAATTGAGTTATTCACATTATCTTATTAAATGACAGCTTATTTAAATTATGGGATGGGGTTTTTTTTTATTTATATAAGTACATTTCCTTAAACTTTTTATTTAAAAAAAGTTTTTTCTACAAAGTCGAACTCTAGCTTGGCTCTATAAGGTTCTTTCTGTCAGCCAATCAGCATTTTAAATGCACGCACAAGGACAGCAGGAAAGCAGGAAAGACCAGAAAGAACGAAAATCAGAGTGTAATGTCACACCACTGAAAAGATGTGTTTAAACAAGATAATTTAGAAGCATTTTTTGACATTGAGATGAAATGTTAAATTTTACCTTGTTAAAAAAGAAACAGCAAAATCTAATATATTAAATGTGAAATATTTGTGTACATAGTTGAATTATTAAACCCCCTGAATTATTAGCCCCCGTTTATTTTTTCCCCAATTTTTTGTTTAATGGAGAGAAGATTTCAACACATTTCTAAACATAATAGTTTTAATAACTTATTTCTAATAACTGATTTATTTTATTTTTGCCATGATGACAGTAAATAATATTTTACTAGATATTTTTCATGACACTTCTATACAGCTTAAAGTGACATTTAAAGGCTTGACTAGGTTAAGATATTGTATAACGATGGTCTGTTCTGTAGACCAGTGTTTCACAAACCTGTTTCTGGAGGCACACCAACAGTTCATGTTTTGGATGTCTCCATCTGACCCATTAACTTCAGGTTTTGGAGTCTCTTCTAATGTTCTAATTAGTTGTTTCAGGTGTGTTTGATAAGGGAGAGAATGAAAATGTGTAAAATGTGTGCCTTCAGAAACTTAGAAGAGACTCCAAAACCTGAAGTTAATGGGTTAGATGAGGGAGACATCCAAAACATGAACTGTTGGTGTACCTCCAGGAACAGGGTTGGGAAACACTGCTGTAGACTATAAGGGCTAATAATTTTGACCTTAAAATGGTTTTTAAAAAATTGTAAAACTGCTTTTATTCTAGCTGAAACAAAACAAATAAGACTTTCTCCAAAAGAAAAAATATTATCAGACACACTGTGAAAATGTCCTTGCTCTGTTAAACATAATTTGGGAACTATGTAAACAAGAAAACAAAATTCAAAAGGGGGCTAATAATTCTGACTTCAACTGTAGTCAGTGAAATGTCAGTGTCAGTTTTTCAGTGTTTGTTAAACATCTTATTTGTTCATTGTCTGTTTACTTTTAAAGTCTTTAAATTTGATATTAAGCCTTGAAGAGCAAATACTTAATTCCATGCATGGGGCATACAATTCAATGAATAGAATTCAATAAATCATATAAAGCATATAATTTAATAAATATTATCATATCAATTTCACAGAATTAACATCTTGCACTGGACAAAATATTTAGCACAGACTTGTATGCTTAATTTGAACAAGAAAAAAATATTCATCCTTAAACATTAAATAAATGTTACAGAAAGCAAAAAAAATAATCCTCAAACATCAACATATTGTTACAAGACCATTTTTTTAAATAAATTTATCAGCAGACTGATTGTATTCCTTGAAAAGTAATGCTTCAATGAATGACCTGACACACAAAACCTTATAATTGCAAGTGGAAAATGACCTTTTTAAAATTAAAAGGTTCTATAAGCATTTGCCATTTGTTTTACCCCAATTTGCAAATGTAAGAGAATTTTGATAATGTACATTTAGAGTACATTTAGGGTCTCATGTTAATGTATGAAAGAGAAATGTTACACACATACTGTTTGCTATATGGAATGCCAAAACTTTGAAGCTCAATATCTCAAAATCATTTAGAATGCAAATACAACCAAATACAATAATTCCAAGGCGACGATTTGTATTTGAAAATAAGCAATGTATTTTGGAGACGTTTGTTAGTTTTCCACCATTACAACAAACTACAGGTAGTGAGGACTAAAAGTGATAATCTAGAAAGAAAATGTCTAAAAGGGCTGACCTAAAACCTGAAGTAGAATTAGCATTTTTGATTTGATTTATCTGGAATATCTCATTGTTTTTTAAGCGTAGTTATTTTTATGAGTGCAATAAATCTGTATTAAGTTATATTTTTAATTCAACTTAAACTATCCAGCCATACTAGAAACATAAATACTAGGGGTGTAACGGATCACAGTTGATCCGTGATTAATACTAATCACAACCCACAGTTCAGAACACACGTGAGCCACAGATTAATTCATTTTTTTACTTGTAAATTAAAAATGCAATATATTAATTATTGTAGATTAATCCTAAATTTGTAACGATCCCACAGAGATCACCTCTTGCGTCATTTAAAATCACATGCTTGAAAGCATTTAGGCTTTCCAGTAAAATATAATGATGGAAGAAGCTGTGGTATTCAGGATGTGGTGGGTTTATTAGGTTAAAAGGTGTTTTCTGTCACTACTTGTTTAGCTTGCATTAATGTATTCAGTGTAAAGCTGCATGATTAATCATTAAAAGACACGTTCATTAATCCTTTAAAATCGCTGCATTCAAATCTGTGTTTGAAATGCGCAAAAACTAAGAAAGAGATTCGGTCAAATAACACAGAAGTTAACGGTTTAGATAAAACCACTGATGTTTATGGTAAAGATTAAAATCACCGTCATGAGCTCAAAAACGAAAGTACAGAACTTTATTTAACCAAAAGGTGGTGACAACCAGCCATCAAAAATATGAATTGAAAGTATCTCGAGTTTGTGTTTGCCACAAACCTTATTTAAGCAATTTAACTGAAATCCCATTGAAAAAACCCATTGACTTTGGGATGAGGGAACAGGAACTGCTAAAATGCTTACTTCCGGTTTTTTGCATACAAATTGACGTCATAGTCCCTTCACTTAATTTGTGTTTGAAAAGAAGCATTGTATTGTGGTTATGTTTGTTAGCTTACCACCATTACAACAAACTACAGGTAGTGGGATTAAAAGTAATGGTAATCTAATCAAAATCACCAGTGAGAAAAATTAAAGGGAGAAATTAAACATTTGAAAGAGCTGACCTAAAACCTGAAGTAGAATTGGTATTTTTGATTTCCATCTGGAATATCTAATTGTTGTAGTTTTTTTATGGATGTTATTTTGAGTGTAATAAATCTGTTGATTTCAGCAAAATTCCAGCCATACTAGAAACTGAAGGATTCGGATTTCTGCCTTCCAATCCGTCTCATCATGGATCAACATTTATCCTTTTCCATCATCCTGTTCCTCATAACTTTATTAAATATGATTATTTGAGGTGGCGCAGTGGTTAGCACTGTCGCCTCACAGCAAGAAGGTCGCTGGTTCGAGCCTTGGCTGGGTCAGTTGGTGTTTCTGTGTAGAGTTTGCATGTTCTCCCTGCGTTCGCGTGGGTTTCCTCCGGGTGCTCCGGTTTCCCCCACAATCCAGACATGCGGTACAGGTGAATTGGGTAGACTAAATTGTCCGTAGTGTATGTGTGTGAATGAGTGTGTGTGGATGTTTCCCAGAGATGGGTTGTGGCTGGAAGGGCATCCGCTTTGTAAAAACCATGCTGGATAAATTGGCGGTTCATTCCACTGTGGCGACCCCGGATTAATAAAGGGACTAAGATGACAAGAAAATGAATGAATGATTATTCAAATAAGTATTTAACTTTGAAATGATTTTAACTAATGAATAAGTTAACACACTGCTCTATGTAAGAATGTTTTGTGCATTTGCTTGTCTCTGTGTAACTTTTTCAGAAGCCACCAAACTAGGTCAGAGGTCACGGAGACCTTGACTGAAGCCGAGGACTGGAAGCAACGGTCTCTATTGTCATTTAATACTATCTAAAATGTCTAAAGTGATTTTGCCATGTTTACGGTTAAAGTAATTCCTTTTTATGCTAGATAGACTTTGTGTGTAGTGAGGATATTGTAGCCGAATGTTGATTAAACCAGTTTTGAACCAGTTTGATAAGACAGCTGAACGTACAAGAAACAACCTTGAGTTTCCACAACAGATTATCTCCTGCATATTCTGCATCCATGGTTTAGCCTTTTACAGGTCTGAGATCAGCTCTTAACAGTTTATGGCCTGATCCCCAATAACCATGCCGCCATCCATATGTGGGAGTTAGATACAATTCTTCCTTGACGCACACATTTAGGCTATCCATATCTGGAGCTAGATACAATACTTCATTGACGCACACATTAGGAATTGTCTATTTTTGCTGTAATGAATGAGAACTGTTTACCTGGATCCCACCTTTTCTGGACGTGTGTAAAGAGTATAATTGCTGCATTGTTGTACTGTAAGTCAGAGCGGCCTAGGAACTTATTGCGAGTGTTGAAGCTGGGTTCTGCTGATGAAACTGCAAACTATCTTCAGTAAACTTTATTTATTTGAACCTCTGACTCCGGCTTCCTCTGACAGACTGGTCATTCTTTGGGTTAAACTGTATTCCATCCCTACAAAATGTACGTACTTTTAAAATACAAACTAAACACAATGAATACACAAAATGTGTATGTGTTTGTGTGCATTCTTTACTGACTTCACTGTTCTTAAGGATACTGTATAGTCCTGTCTTAAATTCAACCTTTAGAGTAATTAAATATTCATGCCATCAGAACAAACAGAACTTTCTACTCAGCGTGAAGCAAAAACATGAATTCTAAAAGCTTGTCTTGTCATTGAAAAGAACACATTATGACTGCTGTCATTTTATTACGAGTTCTGAACAACTGAGCTCAGACACCCTTTATTTAAAATACATGAGGTGACATATCCAATGCGGAAGAGGTCATGCAGTTATCCGCGCTGAAAATGGTTTCATAAGACATCTCAATAAGCACATTGCTTTTCTACAGTGCATTCATTGACTGCTATTTGTTTTAGATCAGGTTCCATCATGGTCAATATAATTTGTCATGTTTCTAGGATGGAAAGTTTATTTCCTTGCAATCCAGGAAGTCATATGAACATCATAATCAGAGACATACAGTACAAGAAATCTTTAAAAACGGGGTTAGCCAATATAGAGGATGGACCACAGTTTGCCGTCAAAACTGCCTTAATTCTTTGTCTCTAGGGTTAGATTTGAGCCACATGTAAAAGGACACAAAAGCCACTTTCCACAATCAGGCTAAATGGTTCTCTGTTTAATCATTGCAAATAATGAACATTTCTAGTCATCTCAACTTACAATACACTAGCAGTAAAAGAAACAAAACATTTGTTGTCATGACTTTTTGACTTATAATTGTTTACGGTGTGCTGATCCAGGACACTCCAGCACAGGTTCACTTCCCATGGTGTTCCTGAAAAAGAAGCTCTTTGGAATAAAATACAAATGAGTCAGCGGTTGCCTTGTTAATGCAAGTGTAATTTATATGATGGATTCTTAGATTTTTCTGTTTTTGGGACTCCATTTTATTTGATATTCATTCATTCAGTCATTAATTTTCCTTTAGCTTAGCCCCTTTATTCATCAGGGGTTGCCACAGCGGAATGTACCGCCAACTTATCCAGCATATCTTTTACATCGCATGCAAATTCCACACAGAAATGCCAACTGACCCAGCCGGAACTCGAACCAGTGACCTTCTTGCTGTGAGGCAAGAGTGCTAACCACTGGGCCACTGTGACACCCTATCTGATATTGATCACATTAACAGAAAATAATAAACTAAATTTAAAAAAAAAAGTGCACTTTTTTTCTAAATAAAGTCCTATTTGGTTTATCTCGACTTTAATAAAAGCAGTTTAAAATTTTTTTTAAACCATTTTAAGGTCAAAATTATTAGCCCCTTTAAGCTATATTTTTTCGATATTCTACAGAACAAACCATCGTTATACAATAACTTGCCTAATTACCCTAACCTGACTAGTTAACCTAATTAACCTAGTTAAGCCTTTAAATGTCACTTTAAGCTGTATAGAAGTGTCTTAAAAATATCTAGTAAAATATTATTTACTGTCATTATGGCAAAGATAAAATAAATCAGTCATTAGAAATGAGTTATTATAACTATTATGTTTAGAAAAGTAAATGTTTTTTACTTTTAAAAAATAACAGGGGGGCTAATAATTAAGGGGGTTTAATAATTCTGACTTCAACTGTATCTGAAAACGTACTTGTTTTTAGTTCTTAGAACCATTGGGCAAGATAGTGGAAAAGAGGCTAAATATATTGGATTTACAAAATATAAGGTGTCAATATCTACATTACTAACATTTTAATTGAAATATTAATACCAAGATCTACTCTTTAGAATGCTTTTTTTTTTAATTACCTTAAATTACATTTCTTTTAATTCAGTTTACACATTTAACTATAGCCTTTTTCACACATACAGACCTTTCCAGAAAATTATCGGCAGCTTTCCTGAAATTTGTGAACAGCCTCTTAAACTACCGGAAAATTCGTTCAGCCAATTTTCCGGAAAGAGAAGTTGTAACATTACTGGTAATTTACCCGAATGTTATGCTGTGTGAATGCAGAAGGAAAATTGCGTTTAAGATTAAAATGCGCTGACATGAGACGTCTACTCTAACCAATCAGAACATTTAGACGCATTCCCATCCATGCTGTTAATGAAAATAAAAGCCTTTGAATATTTTTCCAGACACATTTAGCTGCGAGATGTTAGTCAGATAACATTTCTATGTTTATTATTAATGCCAACTGAGTAAAAATGTATCGATAAAATGCTTATGATAAACCGCTGTTTGTGGTTTTTCCATGCTCCGGTGAGTGCCAGCATACACGCATATTATGTACATCTTGACATGTGAAAGTGTTCCTCCATACGTTTACATCGAAGCTGTTCACAATACTTATCTTTCCATATAATTTGTAGTCAAAAGTGTAAACATTTAGCTGCGGTTCACGCTTCTGCTTTTGGATGTCTCTGGGACAAAGCAGCGGCATGAATGCCAAAGCTTTAAATAAAAGTGAAACAATCAACAAAAGCCTGACCCCTTTTGTGTTTACAAACAGGGCTTGACATTAACTTTACAGATCACCAGCCACTGTGGCTAGTAGAGTTTCAAAATTACTAGCCACTCGCCATTTTCACTAGCCACAATTTGTTGTTGGGGAAAATATATTTTATATGCATAAATTTGACTTTGACATGCTAAAATTACTTTATTTAGATTTTGTGTTATGTCCACATGCCTCCTCAGTCATTTCACTGTTTTGTGTCGTGCATAAGCAAATGGGTTGTGTTGCATTGTAATTAGTTTTTATTTTACATTACTTTTCAGGGCTCAACATGTTAATTAATAACATTAAAACATTAATTTACCAAATTTATGTCTGACCAAACCAAAAATAAATAATTATTTCTTATAATTTTAAAAGTGTCTAAACAAGCAAAATATAGCTGTATAAATGCACTTTTTAATTCAACAAAACTTTTGTTATAGGCACAGTAATCTGTCCTGGCTAAAGGTCCCAGATCACCAGTTAACTACACATAAATAGGAAGTTAATCTCATATTAAAGCAATGTTATTGTAAAAATAATAATAATAATAATAATAATAATAATAATTAAACTATATTAACAAAAATTACTGTAAGCAAAAGCAGGTTTAAAAAAAAAAAAACATATCGTGAGTGACAATGAAAGGATGATCATGTGGGCATGGTTAATGTTAGGCCTGTTAATAATCTGTTCAAAGAATAATTAAAACTAAAACAGTGACCGCTGCTGCTTACAAAAGGATATATATATATATATATATATATATATATATATATATATATATATATATATATATATATATATCTTGAGCTCTTAAAAGCACCAGATGCGTTTGCTCTAAATACAGTAGCTTCGCGCAAAAAAGGGAGCGCACACGCTTTTTAACAGTCATGCATATCACATCCCCTGTGTGTGCGCGAGTGTTCATCCTTACATTCGAACACTGTTTTTAAGAAAACTACAATTTAAAAATTATTTTCAACCGGCCAGAGTGGCTAGTGGGAGTGTCTGTCTAACCCGCCACAGCTAAAATGCTCCTGCATTTGGCGGGTGTTAATGTCAAGCCCTGTTTATAAATACACGTGCAGCCGTTGTCTGGTCATGTCTGGTAAATGATGTCAGAATTTGCTAATACTTTGGAATGGATGTGTGAATAGTCTTTTCTGGAATTATTCTGGAACATTCTTACCAGTGTGAACAGCCATTTTTACCAGTAAATTCATTTCGGTAATTTTCCAGGTATTTACCGGTATCGCTGTGTGAAAGGGACTATAGTGCAAAATTGCTGCTCTGTGATGTACAGTTGAACAGGTATACCTAATAAAATGGCCGGTAAGTGTATACATTAGATCTAGACTTCCCAATTCATTTATAGATTTCCCTATTTTCGAGTGCTGTTCATTGTACTATACACACTATCTTCAATACTCCACATTGCAGATAATAACTCACATGCCGATGATAACCTCAGATTTATTCCCTCTCTCCCTCCAAAATGGGAAATGATATTTCTAAATGACATACAGCAGAGGGGTGGGCTGTGGTTTAGGAGGGGGTTCATCTGCCGCAATTCTACCTGCTGTTCTGTGGGGGCAAATGAAATGTCAAAAGAATCTCATTTAGACTGAAGCGTCGGCGCTGATAAGGGAAGTCCTTCTCTCAGAATTTCCTAATAAATTAAAACACTTTTTGAATAATCCGGCCTTGCTTCGTCCCTCCAGATTGCTTTATGATCCTTAAAAAGTCATCAGTCTCTCACAACACCCAGTCCATTCATTACCACGCTGAATAGATGGATTATTAGAATGGATTATTTTTCGGCGGATAATGAAAAACCTTGATTGTTTATGGACTCGCTTGACAAGCATCCCCCGCGATTCAAAAAGAAGTGAACGATCAAATGTTTGAAGACTTTAGCCGGCCATATCGACTCATTAATCGGCAAGATGACACATGATTAAAGCCAAGTACAAGCAATGATAAGATATTAGCGAAATAAATCAGAGCAATGGCAGACGGTAGGGAAAAGGGAGCCGAATAGACCCTTAATGTAATGCTAATGCAAAAGCCAACTGCCTTGTTCTCGCGCAGGCACTTCAGTCACTCATCTACGGATATTGTTGTTACATTTCATGCTCTGATTACATTAACATGGCTCTCAGACTGAAACCCAACGTTTAAACATCTGCACTAAGACAGTAACATTTGCTCTCCCTCTCTTTTAACAATGTTGCCACTTGCTACGCCACAAATAGCTGTCACCAATCAACCATAACGTCCAACTAAGCTTTATTTATACACTAATAATAGGTCATGTATAGATGAATTACCGGTTTGTAAACATTCAGTACGCGCGTGCAGTGAGGTTGCAGGGGGAAAAAAATATATAAAAAAATATATATATAAATAAAAAAAACGGGAGTGCTAGCATTTACAGTGAGGGAATGACATCCGATGCGATACAGTTTGTTTTTGTATTAGAGATAAGTTACATTGATTACATACATATATATAAAAAATAAATAAATAAATAAATAAATAAATAAATAAATATATATATATATATATATATATATATATATATATATATATATATATATATATATATATATATATATATATATATATATATATATATATATATATATTATATATATATTATATATATGGGACAGTTGTTAAGGTGCAGTAAGTGGCTGCTAGGGTCTGGCTAGTAAGTTGAAAGGTCATCAGTGATTGGCAGATTGGTAGTCAGAGTTAAATGAGCCCAACCTTAAGTCTGTATGACAGTTTGGCGGAAAGTTATAAAGTCATACAGTTTTGTCTAATGTTAAGTCAATGGGACTTTTCCAAGTTTTCTGGGTCAGTTTTCGGAAAAGCGAAAGTCGGATCAGTTGGAAAAGATATAGCAACTTAATTCAGTATAGTTTGGAAGTTTGGTGATTGTAGTATGAACAGTCTAGCAGATGCGTTCTTAAAAAAAGTCTAAGAAGAAGAAGAAGAAGAAGAAGGAACAATAATAAGTTTTAGTAGTATAACAGTATGTTTGCTTTCTCAAGCCACATTAATAATAAAATTATGGTAAAATGTAACTTGCAAACTACAAAACAATAACAGTGTCACAAATATTGGTCAACATTAAAGGGAATAATTTCATATATTCTGAAGAATTCTGGTTGCTGGAACTCATCGACTTCCAAATTAGCAAAAAATAAATAAATAAATAAATAAATAAATAAATAAATAAATAAATAAATAATAATAATAATAATAATAATAATAATAATAATAATAATAATAATAATAATAATAATAAATACTATACAATTTAATGAGTTGCTGCTTCCAGCATTTTTCTAAATATCATCTTTTGTGTTCAACAGTAAAACTTAAGTGAAGGGTGAGTAAATGATGCCAGGATTTTCATTCTTGAGTGAACCATCCATTTAACATACAGTACACATATTGATTATACAATATATCTACTCCAATAATGAATGGTCATTACAGTAGCTCATAAAATCTCTTTGGTCTGACTGTATTTTCATTAAACTCAGAGACTTCACCACAACAATATCAAATATCAATTTAATATAAACAACTGCTGAGGGAAACACCTCCTGTAGCTCTCCGCACAATTCGATTCAAAAGCCACCAACTGAGAGCTGCATTACAATATTGGATCGCAATCTACATAATGATGACTGACAACTTCCAAACAGACGCTGATGCTTTCAACTATGAAAGGGAGTTATTTTTTATTAAATGGAAGCGATCCAGAATAAGCTTCAGCTTTTAAATGTACACAGGCTGATGGCATAAATCAGTATAAACTTATTGAGCGGCTTTTCTGTGGGTTTTATTTGTGTAATGCACTAAGGGTTTCACCATCACCCACATTCTCATCTTCCAGAACTAAACTAGCTCAAGGATTTATTCAGCCCTAAGGCTCTTCAGAGGAGGACGGGAGTCCAGACAGTAAGGAGAGTACATGGCATAGAAATGTAGTAAAAAGGATGAAGTGCTGATCAATATAAAAAAATAAAATCTGAAAATTAATACTGCATGTAATTAGAAATGAGAGCACAGGAAATGGCTTCCAGCACTTTACTCCTCCTGCATGATGATTATAAAGGCAATATAAAAATTCTAATCCTTTTCAGGTCAAAATAAGAGAGCCTTCCTTTCATTAGCATACAGTAGTGAGCTGCACAGATGTTTTCAGAGAAACTGTATGATTTTTTTCTTGTATAAAAAGAGGAAAACGAATGAACTTGACTAAAAATAAACAAACAAATAACTTATATTCTTGTTTTATGTGCAGGAAAAATAGATCACTGGAAAAACAACAGTGAAATTTGGGTTTCCATTGATGATGGAACTTTCAAAAGCAAAGTGGCCCCTAAAAGCATTTACACTTTTGGCTGCTTAAGACGACACACTTAAAATATGTGAAAGCCACTGCACAAAATACAAAATATGAAACAAACCTCCATGCAAATGAAAAGTCTTTTTTTTTTTTTTTTTCTCAGTACCAACTTGCAATTATTTGTAATCATGTAGACCAGGAATAAGTTTTACTGGTTATATGAAATTGGCTTTTTAAGTTCACACCAGCCAGTGGGTAAGGAAAGTATTCAGACCCCCTTACATTTTTCACTTGTTATAGTGCAGCCATTTTGATACTATATTAATAGAAGCGTTAAGTGTAATCCAAGTTAATTTCTAATGTCTATGTGTTGAAATTTATGTGGATGTTTAGTACCGAGTAAGGTAATTAGATTACTTTTGAGTAATTACGTTTTCAGACAAAGTATTTAGACAAGTAGTTTGAATACAATTTTAATGATGTAATTAGCAGTTAGTTAACAATGTTTTTTATATTTATTATAGTTTTTGAAGACATAGAAAAACAAAGAACAGACAGAAAACGAGAATCTGTTCAAAATGTAAAATAAAGCATGAAACGAGGGAAAATGGCGACATACAAGACATTTTATATAACCTACAAAAAGACACAGCAATGGATGTAAAGAGAGAGAGAGAAAAAAACGTACACATCTTCAGAAATTAAACACTGTTAGTCTTTATGTTGTGTTAAAGACTGGATTCCACATTATCAAATTTTGCTGAGTTCCCAGAGGTGGTATATCTAATTCTTTTCAAATCTAGAGGGAAGTCCAAGAAGCCAGTCAGAAAGGCCTAGCCTTTTTCTTCCAGAAACAAAAGGATCACTTTCTTAGCAATGATCATGTCTGACCCAAATGTATGGTTACCTGTTCAGAGTCTCCAGGAAATCTAGCCAACCAAAAATTGCTATCATTGACTCAGAAAGTAAAACACAATCATAAACCTTAGCTTAGAACTGAAATTTCTAACCAAAAACTACTAATGATTTTTAAAGTAACTTCCATTTGATACATACAGTTGAAATCAGAATTATTGACCCCCCGTTTATTTTTTCCCTAATTTCCATTTAATTGAGAGAAGATTTTTCTTCAACATTTCTTAACATAATGGTTTATATAACTCATTTCTAATAACTGGTTTATTTTATCTTTGCCATGATGACAGTAAATAATATTTGACTAGATATTTTTCAAGACACTTCTATACAACTTAAAGCAGGGGTCACCAATCTCGGTCCTGGAGGGCCGGTGTCCCTGCAGGGTTTAGCTCTTGCCTCAACACACCTGCCTGGATGTTTCAAGTAAAACTAGTAAGACCTTGATTAGCTTGTTCAGGTGTTTTTGATTAGGGTTGGAGCTAAAATCTGCAGGACACCGGCCCTCCAGGAACAAGTTTGGTGACCCCTGGCTTAAAGTGACATTTAAAGGCTTATCTAGGTTAATTAGGTTAACTAGGAAGGTTAGAGTAATTAGGCAAGTTTTGTATAACGATGGTTTGTTCTGTAGACAGTCAAATAACTAAATTAGCTTAAAGGGGCTAATAATTTTGACCTTAAAGTGGTTCATAAATTTAAAACTGCTTTTATTCTAGCTGAAATACTGTAAAACAAATAAGACTTTCTTCAAAAGAAACAATATTATCAGACATACTGTGAAAATTTCCTTGCTTTGTTAAACATCATTTGGGAAATATTTAAAAAAGAATTAAAAATTCAAAGGGGGGCTAATAATTCTGACTTCAACTGTATGAAAAAAGATACTCTAACATTATCACCACTGGTATAAAAAACAGGCCCATTTTTACTGTTTTTAATTGTCTGGTTGAGCCACCAACATCCTATTCTCTGTACTCCATAAGGTTTTCCACTAGGAAAAATACCCTTTGACAATATACTGTTCAGTTTACAGTTCTCAAAGTAGAGGTCCCAAATTCGTCTAATTAGACATACAGTAAGCCTCTTGCCGATATAAATCACAGTCCATAGGGAAGAGTACTAACAGATGAATGACTTGTTTCCTTTTCCTACTTCAAGTAAAGTCTCAACACAGACTGAAAAGGCCCATGACAATTGAGCCATTGGGTTTGTATTAAGAGACTGTTTGCTGACACCCTCCATTACATTTGGTCATGGTTATTCACGCCGACTTAATAAAGTGCATGTAAAAGCACGGCTAGCCTGAGGTTAAGACAGACTTGATGGAAATGAATCATCTTCAGCACATTTATTAGTACGTAAAGCTCTGCTCTCCTCTTAAGCCTCAGATGGGTCTGTAAAAGCAGCCTGTTCTAAAGTGTGAGATGAAGTATGTGTTCAGATGAATAGTGGTTCTGTTCCTGCCCGTTTCTTTTTCCTCTTGTTTAGATGAAGGCATAAATACTGCACTGTCAAATGCATCAAAAAAAAAAAACTTTTGGTCCAAGTGGTAAACAAGTTAAGGCAGGTTCAGCACAATATGTTTAGTTTGATTTAAAGAGCTCCTTTAATGCACTATAAAAGGGCATATTTTTGGTTTTGAGGGTCTCCAAGAACATTCGAATAGGCATGAAGGTCAAAAAACACATTCATTGTCTTATAAGTGAAGTTTCACAAACTAGTTTCGATAGGAGCACGTGATATGATTGAGCACGCCTGGCTTCTCATCTGTAATAATCCAATTAGAGTGACCCAAGCTTACTATAAATGGATCATTTGCTCCCTACTGCTCTATCTTCGTTTTGAAAAGAATCCCCTCTTCCACCCCATCTCCTCCTTTTCCTCCCTTTTCTAAGGGGGAGCTCTCGAACCTACCTGATCTCGGATCCCCTTATATGCTTATTTACTGGGCGGGATCCTTGAGCTCAAGTATCTCAGAGCTCATGGTTCTCTCTCCGGACAGCACGCCAAACCTGCTATTAATGCTAAGCATATCTTGAACATGCATTTATTTTTATATAATTATCCCAACGACTCGCATATGATTTGTTCAGTGATTAATTTGTTCCCAAACGCCTCATCGCGATGCTAATCTGCGCGGATTCGTCCGATGACCCAGTCTATTGCGATTGGTCGACTGCGTTCAGCATTAGACAGAGAGAAATGCCCAGCACGGCTTATCAACAAGTAGTCAGAGTGCAAATTGTATGTGTGAACCCAATGCAGGAGGGCATTAAAGCAATGCAGTTAAACACCAGCATACTGCTCTTTTCTTAACCACAAGTAAAAACAGTGACACATTCAGTATTGATCCACAGTGGCAAAAGCTGAGCTATTCTGAAAACTTGACCGCTGCACGCCTGTATGAAAAGCTGACGGTGGCCATAGCAACGACAAACGGCAGTAGATCGCGAGCTCACAAACGCATTTAAATCCGTAAACAAACATGGTTTTAGACGTGATATGAGAATATAAAGAGTTAACCAGATAGGGTATAAGCAGTTACAAGTAACAAAACCCAATTAAATACATAATTTGCAAGCTGGAGAAAACAAGGAAGCAACCATTTTAAATCGCACTTACTAAAGCCTAGTTCACACTACAGGATTTTAAGCCTGATTGGAGCCCGATTTGGAAGTTAAAGAGCTCGCCGACAGATCGGGCTGTGATCAGGAAGAAATCTGCGGGTGCACGCCGCTCGCCAGTCTTTGTGTAAACTACTGAACAACGCATCAAAGAGGCTCGCTGAAGCATCGCCGACACCTCACAGACGCAAATACAATATCTATCATGCTGAATATTCCAAAGCATTCGGCCAACTCGACCCCACGTGCATCAGATGTAGTGACGAGCTGCAGCCAATGAGAAAGCATATCAGCATAAATGAATGCCTGTGTGCTCAGGAGCTCAACAGAAACGTCTGTGATTGGCCAGAATGGGTATCGATGCACTTGCTTCATTCTGTGTTAACACAGACACTAGAGTAGGCTATATTAACAGGCGAACTAGAGTTCTGTAACTATTAGAATTACCATACTGCTCATTCTGACCGTTCTCACATAAAACGTCCTATTGTCACGTCATATTTACATTCAAAGCTTCTATTGAGATATTAAAATTAAGCTCTGAATGTCTGTCATCATATTTGATGACACCATTACCCTTAAAATGCTATCTTTTTTGGTAATACAGCCTATAAATATGTAGTTAAGATACTAGAACACGCAAAGGTCTGGGGCACGCTTTCCTTTTCACTTTCAAACAGGAACTATTTCACAGCACATGATATGTTGTTTTGAAAGATATATCTGAAGAAAAATTATGTTTTTGCTATCAGAGAGTTATGTTTATGTTAGCAGGAAGTTGCTAGGCAAATAAATGCACGCACATTTAAAGTCACAGCCAGAAGTAGCAGACATGCATGCAGTCATTTTGACCAATATGGTAATTAAAAAGGTAGAAATGCTCAGTTCTTTACCGTTTTGTAATTTGAAAAATAATGTTAGAAATACACAGATATTCAGCAAACGTCAGGGTGTCATAGATATGTTAGTTTTATTTCAAAGAGTTATTTAATTACAAAAATTTAAAACTGTGTATCAATCCCCTTGAACCTTGCAGATGAGCAATTGATCCTCTGATGCATCAGCTGATTGACGATGTTTTTAAATGCTTCCTTGAAAGCTTGAAACGCTGTCAGTGATGTAATGAGCACACAAGCAGTGTTCAGCTTTTTCTGACGACTCCTCCCTCAACATTTCATTGGCTGTGGTTTGGTAGCTGGACTGAGCTGTTGGGGAAATAGTTGTCAGATCCCGCTCTTGTGGATCATTTACGTAGTGTTGCGTAGTGTGAACACCACAGCGATTAAGACACAAAATTAAGTCATGCAGTGTGAACAGCACAGTGATCTGCCGATGTTTAAAATCCTGTAGTGTGAACTAAGCTTTACACTTGTGAAATGGAGTCCCATACATCAATAGTCTTTTCTGATCCTTTCTCTAACAAACGGTCAACGAATACCCCACTGTAAGTGTGTAGATTGCTGAAGCACTTGTCAGAAAAATGACAGGAACACAGCACAAGGCTGGGACTATACTGCTGAGGTATACCACTGACTCTTCACAGCCCCATGTTTAGGTACACTGAAAAAAGTGTTGCATGCAATGTTGAATTTAAACAAACAAATTAAATTGAGCAATGTTCAACTTAATTCGTTTTTTTTAAATTCAGCCCAAATAAATTGTTTACAACCACTTAACGTAAAAAAATTGAGTAAATCCAAGGAATCATCTTTGAATAATTTTTTTTCAGTGTAGGGAAAACCACATTAACTTTCCCTCACACTTTAGAGCACAGCGTCTTCGCGACATGATTCAACTGGGATCTGCTACAGTGTTTGTGGGCGGGGCCAGGGGTTTAAATTTTTTTTCTGGGTCTGCGCGTGCAGCAAATGGGCAGGGCTTGAGTTCCGTATCGACATCATGCCGGCTAAAACCTAGGAGTCGACTCTTTTATAGATGAATCACTAGTTTTAAACGCGGTGCACTTTCAGATTTAAGCCTTAGCTGGATATTTTACTTCACTTTACTTGGAAAGTCATTTTCAAAAACCCATAATAGGGGCTCTTTAAATTACACAGTCAGGCAAACTTTTGCGATATTTGATTCTAAAATTTGATTAAAGAGAAGTAACTTGTAACTAGGGATGTAACGATATCAGATTTTGGTTGTATGATTATTGTCTAAGGAATAATCAAGATTTCAGGTTATCACGATTATTATGCATTCATTGATTTCAAAACACTACTAGTTCCGAAAATTCCTTATATTTTAAAGTGCTATTTGTCGCTGCTCAGTAAATAAATAATGCAACACAAAATAATAAAAAATAAAAACACACAATAGTCCATTTCTCTTTGGACTTAAAAATTAGCTTAAAACAGAAGTCATTTAAACAGAAGTTCAAGAGTTCACACTTAGCTGATGATTAATTATAAAAGCCTGTTTGGCATGTTGTCCCGGGAGAGAGCCCTGAGCTCATAAGATCCTCGAGCCTGGGGCTCGCTCCTGTTTGCAAGGTGAAAGGGGAGTTTGAACTCCTCTGCTGTAGTAGCTAACGAACAGATAGTGATTGCTCTTAAGAGATAACTACTTACTAGACTGTAAACCTGGATTTTGTGCTAATAAAACATTAAGTGATAACTAATTATTTATTGTTCTTTAAGAATTTGTGTCATTACTAAATCAAATTAGTTATTTGCACTAAGCAAAAGAAAAAATGTGTACTTATGTTAAGCAGAGACAACTCCCTTCTTTATGTTTTTGTTAGAGAGGGGAGGGGCCTTGATTGGCTGAGGTGACGTGAGCAAAATGCTCAGTGAGTGACTGCAGCTTTTAGGATGCTTGGTTACCGCAGATTTTTGAAATCAACATGAAACGGTAAGTGCGCAAAAGAAGCTTTTATCAGTTTATACTTTTTTCTGACAAAACTGATAACTGAAAATCCACACTGATGCTGAACTCAAAGTATGAATGTCAGTTAGCGCTATTTTTCCTTGTCAGTTCACAATTAGGTTATAATATTATCCTATACATTTGCCTTATCTGTCTAGTCACAGTTTATAATGTTAGCGTTATCTACCGTTTCTCTGTATGTTCACTGTTTAAAGCATGTTCCCTGTAAAACGTGATAATTAATACACGTCGTATCAGTTCATAATTGTAGCACGAGTACATGCATGAGCACATGCTAGCGGCTAACGCTAATTATTATAAATCTTTATTAACCTTAAAATTTTTACATGAAACTGATTTTTAGTGAGAGGCAAGTTTACATTGCTTAAATACAGGGCTTAATTTGTGCCGGAACACACCGGATCCAGCACCCCTGAAATCTGATCCAGCACCTCATTTTACAGATTCCCTCCTCAACCGCCCGAGATTCCACCACCTTGAAATCCTACATAAATATCAGAAGAAGCCTCAGTTAAGATGATCATTGAGGGACAACTTGTGATGGACGGCATCAAAGACTTGCCAAAAGCTGTGCATTCTCTTTGGACTACTACTCCAAGTCAACGAAGAACACTTTACTCTTCATTCAACAATTTCTCCTCATGTTGGGCTACAGTGACTTAAAGCCCAAGCTACAGACATTAAAGAATTTAATTGCTGTTTGATTCACTGCAAAATTAGTACAATTGTGCTATTAGCAATGATTGCTAATGCCAGAAAGTTATGTTCCCTGTAGAACAAAAATAAAAAAAATAGAAAAATTGTTTGATTCTTTGTGCTTAAAGTTGTATAATTTCAGTGTTATTATTTTTAATTATAATAGATTACTTAAATATAACAATTATTGCATAAAAGCATTTTTTTATATTAATATGATGTTCAATTTAAGTCATTTTACAAAACATATCCGCTATAAAACTTGTAACGTGAACTAAAGATTTTTAGTAAAGACTACTAATCCAAATTTGATTTGTCTTCTACACCCACTAAAGATTTTCTTTTAATACAGCTTAACCTATTTAGTTGATTATATGTAAAAACTAAACTTATTTTTTGCAACAGGTTTCCACGCAACAATCTAGTAAAGTCATGTCTATGGTGATGATTTGGATTAATCAATTAACTTAAGTAGCATGTTTTTGGACTGTGGGAGTAAACCAGAGAACCCTTGGGAAACCCACATGAACACAGGAAAGACATGTAAATTCCGCACAGAAACGTCGGCTGGCTTGGTAAGGACTAGAACCAGTGACGTTCTTTCTGTGAGGCAACAGTGCTAACCACTGGGCCACCATGCCACCCATCTAGGAAAGGAGGAGGAGTAGGGGTGGGATTCTTCAAAACGAAGATGGCTGTGATATGGAACTTAGGGTATTTATAGTGGGTTAGGAGTCGACTGACTGGTGAATCATAAATTGAATAATGCGGGACCAGCTGCAAGCCATCATAAGCACATGATCCTCTCGAAGTTAGTTTATAAATAAACTTCACTAATAATTTTAAACTGAAAATAAATGACAGAAAATGAATAAATTAGTATGTGTCTAATGTAAAAATTATAAGTATGTATCATGTAAATCAAATGTAAGTATTTCCCTTTTAAAGAGAACAAATATAGCCAAAGGCTGCCTGATCTCTGTCTGAAAGGGAGACGTGCGCCTCCACTGGAACTTGCGCTTGCAAAAGATGCAATATGTGAACTGCCCTTAGTTAATAAGCATCAGCCATAGTTAAACCAGTGTGCGTATGTGTTAGACTCTGTGTACAAGCTTGGAACTTTAAACTAGCCATGTGAGATACTAGAGAGCATTTAATGCCAGTTCTGATAAGCAGATGGTTATCGTCATATACTATAAATACATCACAATGAGAAAACTGCCAAAATTAGGCTAATATTGTCTGGTGTATAAACCAGAATTAATCAAAAATCACAAGCGAAAAAAATAACTTTAGCCTCAGTTACATAGTGTAGCTGAACCAAGTTCTGAATTTACACTAGTACACCAATCTTCCATATAAATTATAAACAAACACATATCATACAAAACATACCTAGGTTTCTTATTGGTTCAGTAAAGGGTCCATCATCATTATGAGGGTGCCAGTTCCACCAATCCCCAGACAAGCCAAAAGGATTTAAAAGCTCCAACAGATCAGTGTGTGTGTGTGCTCTGCCTCGGTGTACCTTTGTGCTCCACGCAATGTGTTTTGTTTTTTTTTTTGCATGCTTGCGCTATTTGATGATTTATCATCTCAGTTTTACTGTGGTAATTCGAGTTTACTTGTTAAACTTCATTGGCTTTAAGTAAATGCTTTTATGGTTGTGTGATTCTAAACTGAGCCTTATGACCTTCTTGTTAGGTTTGTTTTAGTTTAGATTGATTTTGTTAGATTAGTTGGAGTGTTTTGCCCTGTGTAATTTTGAGTTTTGTAGTAAAATTACTTTAGATCAGGAGTCGTGTGCACTGAAGATGTCGGTTTCATTTTTATTAGGATTTATTTTTGGTCGCCTAGTTTAGATGTTAGACTTAAGGATTGTTTTGTTTTGTTAATTTTCTTTGATTTGGCTTACACAGTGTTTTCGTTAAAAGAGAATATTGTAAATGTTTATTTCTTTTTTTCATTATTATGGTTACATCTTTTGTTTAAACCATTGAGTAAAAAGCTTAAAATTTAGAATTTATTCTTGCCTCATCCTTGATCTGTCGCACACATTACAAATGTCTCACCTAAATGTTACAGCCTCCCTGTCAAACATAATTTTTGCAGATACTGGACAAGCACATACTTTTAAACACCTTTTGAATGTTTTATTTTTCTCCCCATATCCCTAATTAAGCGTACACAATTAGCAGTTCTCAAATCAATTGTAAAAGTGTGAGACATTCTGCGCTGCATTTTCAGCCAGACATTAATAATTCTTTTAATATGAAGACAAAACAAATGAAGCACATCCACATGCACTCTAATGCTGAGAGAAGGCATTCAAACTACAACAATTCACAAACTGCAGTACTAACAGACCTTAGACAATTGCTGGTCTTAAATTTTTACGTGCACAAGAGGAACCGAAAATAGAAACAGATTGAACCACAAGGTTGAAATCTATACACACAGGTAAAAATAAACTAAAACAAGCACACCTCAGCGAGCTTTAAAATATGTCTCGCAGTACACGTTTGGTCAGCATTAAACTGAGGTGGGGTAAAAATAACTTTGCCATGCAATTGCTGAAATAGACAAACATTTAAATGTTGGCTATTTTTTACTGACAGTGTTGGGCAAATTTTAGCCCTAAATTAAAAGACGAAGGCTAAATATGTATATGGTTGAGGTCAACAGGAGAATTCATTCATTTTGTGAAAAATAAATAAAATTAAAAACAAATAAAATAGGTGTCATTAGTTTCTCTTTAAAAAGGAAGGTCAGCAATGTGTCAAATATTGTTATAAATAATATTTCTTTTTGAATTGACTTAATATGGGTCGTTCTCAAGATTGTTTAGTGGAATTTAGGTAAAAAACGGTTGTTTAATACATAACTTATATTGTACTTTATTTGCTTAACTGAAATATATATTTTATTTAAATAAATTTGTCTGAATTGTCTGAACAGTTAAGTAGAAATCAAACAGGACAAATCTCAGGCATGCTGCAGATACATATATTTGTTACTGTACATAATTACATTATTTTTCAAAGTAAAAAACTGTCCATCACTGGTGACAGGCTATTAGCAAACTGCAAGCAGGCACTGAGTCAGAATTTAGCAGCACATGGGTATGAAAATAAGGACTGTACACAGACAAAAGTTGGAAGAAAAAGGAACACAGGAACAAAGACTTACTGTGCAACAAACATTATGTAGACAGACATGCTGCTATTAAAAATTGTTCATTTTCCAATTAGCTTTAGACAAATATCAAGATGCATATTTTTGCATTTTCAGCTTTGCACTTCTCAAAACAAGACAGTAGCAATGTCAAATTGATTCAGAAATAGCCAAATAAAGTCTCTAAATAAACTTCAAACATATAAAAAATATTCATTAGTGTGGGATTAGTCGCACAGCTGTAAACGGAGCAGGAAAGATAAATTCTGAACCACACAAAAGTTGGTCTTCAATCGTAATTCAGAGGATTCTGTCAATATGGTTGAGTTTTATTTTGATGGCCACCTTAGACAGTGTGACGACTACGTTAGCTAACTTTCATTAGGGTTTTAGTAGACCAGGGGTGTGCAAACTCATTCCTGGAGGGCCGGTGTCCTGCAGAGTTGAACTTCAACTCGCTTCAACACACCTGCCAGGAAGTTTCTGGGGCTGCTCCCGAAACCGCCTACTACTCAGTAGGTACTGCATTTGAATTTAAACCTACTACTCGGCCGTTAGAAAAGTACGTTCTATACAGTATGAATGGAATTCGGACGTACTACATCCGCCATTTTGTCATGGTCACGTGACATACCTGCGTCAGTTGTGTCGCTTCACTCCCATTCATGAATTCACTCGCGGGGCATCATGGGATGGTGCAGCATGCATGGGATGCGGACTTCAGAATCTCGCCGGAAGTGGCAAGTCATCCGGGTACTTCTCGCATGCAGATTTTCAAATTCGATGAATTCGGACATACTACTCAGCTCGCATACTGATTTTAGCGCACGGTATAGTATGGAAGTATGTGATTTCGGATGCAGCCTGGTATCTAGAAAGAGTTTGCTTAGCTGGTTCAGGTGTGTTAGGGCTAGATTAGTTTGATTAGGGGTAGAGCTAAACTCTCCAGGACACTGGCCCACCAGGACCGAGTTTGAACACCCCGTAGTAGACTGCTAGAGTTAGAATAAGAGGTATTCTTATTCTAGAGGTAGAATAAGTTGACATGTTCTTGCAATATTACCTACAGTAAGAATAAGGTAAAAATAAGAACCATAAAAATAAAAATGTTATGATCAATGTTTCTGTAAGCTTTTTGCATGATAACATATGATGCAGAGCTCATGTTGGGCATGTACAAAAATGTTTTATTGTTTCCTTAATATATACGGTGAATAAAAACATTTAAAATTACGTGTACAATATCTCTTATGGTTTGTAATGCATTTTAACTGTAAAATTCTAGCAACTAAATATGTTTTACTGTAAAAGTTGGTTTTACAGTGTTTTTTAGTTTAATGTACTTAAATAAAATTTAAGCCTTTAACAACCTCTAGTAAATCATAATCCCCAATCACCACATTTAATTTACAAAAGCATGCACATATCTTCTGAATGAATTGACGTGATTCTCTGCATGATAACTAAAACGACAGTAATTAGCTAATTATATTTGAAACGGGTTTAAATGAATTCTTAGTGCTTTTTAAGGTATAGCAACATTTTGTATCCTTCAGGACAGTGGTCCCCAACCTCTCTATCACCACAGACTGGTCAACATTAGAAAATTTTACCACAACCCTGTAGTTGGTTCTACACAGATTACTAGGCAACCATCAACTGTTTTCTCAGAGGATGACAAGCGGCGACCATCAACTGTTTTCTCAGAGGATGACAAGCTGACAAAACATTGCTGTAACTCTAATACAAGTTTTATTTATGAAGAAAATGAAAAATTGCTGCAGTATTTGGGTTCTCTGTGTTTGTCTGAAGTAATTAGTGTACCGAAATGGAGAAATATGTATATTCTATAGAAAGAATGAAGCTGCTAGGTCAGTTCTTGTCACGTGACTCGCAGTGCGCTCCCGGCATTCTAAAAAGCTGTTTGCGCCTGTTGAAAGAAGACACGTTATGTGAACAGTCCCTGAAGCCGCTGTCATTTGCAATATCCAGCAGTTGATCTTCTAATCATTATGCTGGATTCACCCGATTTGTTAACAAATGGGTTGTGGATCCATTCCTTGGCAGGTCATGAGTCCTTCAATGTGCCTTTTCCTCTTCGCAAGGAAACTTTTAAAAGACGTCTGTTTTTGCTAGCTTGTGGATTAAATTTTCATGTTCAAGTGAACAATTTGTAGTTGAGAGAATACAGTAATTTTTCAAAATAAAGTCAGACATAGATAACAAATAAAACAGAAATAATTAATGATTTCTTGTGCGACTGTAATGTGAAGTGATGCTGGACAAGGGAGTGAGCATCCAAACGCAGGGTTTATTATACAGAGATGGTCAGGCAAGCAACGGTCAACACAGTGGCAAACAGATGCATGTAGGCAAATCCAGAGTTGTAGTCAAATCCACAGGCGATTGTCAGTACAGGCAGGCAGCAGGCAATGTAAACACAAATCAAGGCACAGGGTCAAAAACAAGGCAAGATGAGGCAAGGAAAACGCATCGTAATGTTCACAAAAGTGTTCACAAGCAAAAGTCTGTGTGTTAGTGTGCTGTATAAATAGTCCAACTAATCAGTCTTTGAGCAGCTTCACCTGTTTGAGTTAGCAATCAGCCAGGATTAGGAACCGGTGTGTGTGTGTGTGTGTGTGTGTGTGTGTGCAGTGCATGACTGGACTTGTAGTCCATATAAATGGTGGATTTGTAGTTCTATGCAATACTGTGTTTTTACAAGTGATCTGCACAGGCCCAGTACCAAGTGATCCACGTAATGGAACCGGTCCGCAACCCCGGGGTTGGAGACCACTGCTTTCGGAAATTAATGTTCATCATAAGCTGTTGTATCTTCAGATAACCTAGAATATTGCAAAGACAATGTGCATAGTTCTTGCCATTTTTGAGCCTAAAAATAAAATCAGAGCCCGCTTCTATCTGACAAAAATATTCCTATTGCAAGTAAATGACAGTATTTTTATTTTAACCCTCAGAGTTTGGCCTTTGCGGTTGTAATACTCCAAAATGAGGTTGGCATTAAAGTGACGTTTCAATATGGCACAACAGTGACATTTTGGCAGCCCTGGATAAATAACCAACACAATGAGTTCTCTTATGAAAGTGTGTTGATATGACTTTTTTGGAAAGTCGCCTGTAAGTATTTTTTTCCACCTCCCACAGTCTGTAAAAATGTTTCCAGCAACCTTTGTCGAAGAAACTGCTTGAGATGCACCCCAGGTATCAGCCCGTTGTCTGTTCTCTAGACTCACCCCATGACGGTTTGCATACAGAGAAACGGACAGATCCATCTGTTTGTCAGAGAAAGCAGAGGTGCATGGAAGAGGGGAACAGACCTCAACCTCGCACTGGCAGCTGTTTGGGTAGATAAAGTCTAAAGCTGGGCATAAAGGGAATTGAAAGAGTGATTGGTGCATGCTGTGGAAGTGAACTTGTAAAGATGTTAAATAGCAGAAAGAGATGGACAGGGGGCCTGGACCATATGCATAGAGATTCCGGGGTGGAGGTTGTATATGTAATGACCCAAAGGGATTAAGCATGGATGGGCTCAAGGTTATCCACTTTCACAGAAAAGCTAGTTTGTGGGTTAAAGCGATTCACACAGACTTCATGTAAATATCTATTCTGAATATTTTCTAATGTTTTCTTTACTCTCATATGCTAAATATTTTATTAAATAATTTAATTAACTGCAACTATTAAAACTTTTTTCTCCAATCAATTTTAGGCTGATTATTTGCTTGGTAAGAAACTGCATTTTTCTATAATCAGGAGACTACTTTAAAATGCAAAATAAAATATTTTGAAGAATATGGAGATCTATATCCCTTTATACACTGCCAGTTAAATGTGACCCAATTCAGATTTTTTGCTCATTTGTGACACAGATTGGATCCGTTCTATGACAGTGTAAACACACAAATAAAAATAAAAAAACCCGCATGCATTCGGATATTCAGAGATCGGTTTCAGGACTCCTTCATATGTGAAAATAAATCAGATATAAATTAGATAAGTGACAAAGCAACCATCATGTAAACAGGCAGAATACTTTTGACACATTCCATTTTGTGTGTCATTTAACTTGTGACAATGTGGTACTTCTCCGCGATTTAATGACGTAGAAAGAAGAGCGCATTGGAGAAGCCGACGCAGTAAACAACAAAAACAAAGGAAACATGGAGGAAAGTGGTTGATGGAAGTTACCTGCCTTCTTGTCCTGTTGGGAGATGAGTCAGTGGAGGATACCATATATAAATAATAGGCGCAAACTGCGATGGCAACCTTTTTCCCTCCTCCTCAAAATCATTTTAAAGTTGGGCAAACTTAGCATATTTAGCAGAGCTAAAAGCAAGACAATTTCTTCCATTGTGGCTAGTGTGGCTCAGATGCTAGAACCCACGTTTATGCATACGAGACATTGTAAATTGTATGGCAAGTGTAAACACATGAATCAGATATAGGTCACAATTAAGAACGTGTAAACGGATTAGATTTCTCATTATGGTGAAAAGTTGTCTTGGGAGATGTGACAGTGTAATATATAGTGGATGCTGACAAAAAGGAGTGCGGATCCAAACGCAGGTTTATTTAGCAGAATGGTCAGGCAAGCAATGTACAGATGTACACAGGAAATTCAGAGTCATAGTCAAATATCAGGCGAGTGGTCAAAAGGCAGGCAGCAGACAACGTAAAACAAGCAAGGTTCAATCACAGAAGGCAAGGCAAGGAAGACGCGTCGCAATTTTCACAATCAGTATAACAAGAGCTGTATATATGTGAGCGTAATCAGTCTATGAGCAGCTTGGAACAGGTGGCTTGGAACAGGTGTGACAGTGTGGTGCATGACTGGAACTTTCAAGTCCATGAAATGGTGGATTTGTAATTTTTTGCGATATGAGTGTTATTCAGCGATCTGCAGCTGCTAGATCGCTGGTGATCACAACAGTTAGCATGATGGAGCATGAGGGTGAAATTAACATAGAAGATTGGAGGCAGGATTTGAACTGCAAATCAAGTGCTTTGCACATACTTGGCAACCCAGGTTGGCCTCTGTGTAGCGCGCCTCACTTGGTTGAGCGGGTGAGTGCGCACAAGCACTTTTTTTTTCCCCTCACCAGAGTTCAGTGGCTGCCACAGGCGACAACTATATGACCAAGCCATATTGGTTTGTATCCATGCAACATGCAATGGACCAGCACTTCAGATATGCTTAAAGTCATAATCATCGTAAATGCAAATGGAATTAAGACATGGATATTCCTATTTCAGTCTCATTATTAAAGTGCAGTACAGACATGTAAAGAAATCCTGATCTCATGAGAAAACACAAGTACTTCTGGCTTTGTCAGTTTAGACCCTAATTCGAGTTTAGCCATATTTAAAACGGTGGCGTAGCACCCAACCCAGCCCTTAAACCCAACCAACATTGGGTGATGAGCAAACCGAACTAAATTGTACGAATTAGCCACTAAATCAAAAAGTTATGAATTGCTGCGTGATTGCGTTGGTAAAGACTGTAAACAAACTATTAACACTGTAAAGAGCTTTTAGTCGCCTTTTGCAACAGGATAAGACATACACACACGGCTTTGACACTATTCTCAGAACTACTGAGTGAGTAAAGGACCACAGACAGACACGTCTCTAAGCATGCACATACACACACACACACACACACACACACACACAGATCACCGAACACAAGTTTGTGCTGTCCGAGAAAAGCTGAAGTTTTTTTTTTTTTTTCCATTAACGTGCGGTATCAAACTCCTTTAAAACAACTCTCTCCTATCAGTCCTTAATACACATACAGTAGCTCAGAGTGAGTCAAGCGATCATGAATGAAATGTTGCTAAATGAAAGAGAAACTACTCAAAAAAAAAAAAAGTAATACCAAAAATTACATAATTTTTTTAAAGTTCAGTTTGTGGAAAGGAGTTTGATTTCTCACATGAAAATGTACAGGGGAGAATCAAGTGAGTGAAGTTTAAAGCTAAATATTTAGCAGTGTTTGCATGTCCTTTACAGCATAGAATTAATTCAAAGATTAAAAAAAAATAAGTCACTACAAGTTGATTTAAAAAAGCAGCTAAATTGTTTTGCATTTTGTGATTTTTTTCAGCTGAATAAAAATCTATTTTCCATTCATATAAAGCAAATATTTTGCTAATACTATATAAATAAAGACTGTTTTCCATTTACATAGGCTAATAGCAAAATACTTTGTAGTGTTTGCATGCCCTTTACTGCATAGAATTCATTAAAATAGAAGTAAAAAAAAAAAACCTAAATAGTTTTGCTAATTGTGATTTTTTTTCAGTTGAATAAAATAGATTTTCCATTCATGTACTGAATTATTAAAGCTTTGTTATACGTTTTTTAAAAAGTTCATCTCGTCCCGTTCTCTTGAACCCAATCTCATGTCTTTTTTTTTGCTGCAATATTTATTGCGATATGAATATAATTTCACCAAATGATTCTGTTTGGAAAGATTTTTATTTATTTTTTCACATTTTTTTTAAAAATGTAAAAAAATAGACTGGGATGATCAAGTGATCCCTGCAGATGATGATCTTCTGCATAAAATATAATAGACTGATTTTACACAGCCACCATTTTCAAAAGCGAAATTGAGGCTGCACTGAGAAGAAATCCGGAAGTATCATTTGGAGTCACATAGGATCGTTGTGCACCTGGCTGTTTATCTTATCAGCGAAGACAAAGTGACACAAATTCATAATTTTACCACCTTCCGAGTGACCTGAAGGTCTGTTCTGAATGAATAGTGAAAATAAAAAGGGATATCAGACTTCATTTTCAGCTAAGTTCAGCACTGGCCAGCTAATGTTTTCTTTCCCAAACATGTTTTAGATGCCATTTATCAAACTCAAGTTAATGAACTGATTCTTTCACTATATTAGACTTGTAACGATACTGAATATCAGTACTGAAAAAAAACACGTCCATTTCCCATTAACATTTAAGCACTGTTGATGACATTCTTAAACAGCGCTGATTTGCCATTGTGTTCACTTGCGCAACAGAAATGACTGATTGGTTGTTAAGGTAATCAGTTCACCCACCGCACTTCACGATGTTTACAGAGTGCAAACACAGATGAGCGATCCGCTTGAATCGACGGATCTGTGGCTTTAAAACGCTCCAGTGTCCGTGTATCTGTGTTTGCAATTGGTGAAGAGCAGTGAACTGATGACCTTCAAGGCCAATCACAGTCATTTGTGTTGAGCACTGGTGAATACTATGGCAAATCATCTGTTTTTTTAGCGCGAAGCTAAAAAATAAAATAAAAACACACTTTTGTGAAATGGAGGAAGAAACTGATCCATGATCCACTGATCCATGTACTGATAAAGTTCCTGTCATGCTCTGACAAAGTCCCTTACATAAATAGTCTTTTCTGATCCTTCCTTTAACAAACGACTGACGAATGCCCCGTTGTAAGTGTGTAGATCCCAGAAGCACTCGAAATGCACAAGGCTGGGCTATAATGCTATAATGCTGAGGTATTTTTGCAAAAATAAACCTAAACCACTGACTCTTCACAGTTACATCTTTGGGTAGAGAAAAATAACACTAACATTCCCTCACACTTCCAATAATATCCAGCAGATTATCCCACAGCGTCTTCATGGCTTAATTCAAACGGTGTCTGCAAACAGTGTCTGTCTTGCTTTTTTCTGTGCGACTGTTTGTGGGCAGGGCCGCAGGTTTACGCGCGCAACAATTGGGCGTATTCATTTGAAGCACTATGAGTTGACTCTTTTATAAATGAATCAATGGTTTTAAACCCTGTGTATTTTCAGATTTAAGCCTTAGCTGGATATTTCACTTCACTCAGAGCTGTGTTACACACTACATGGAAGGTCATTCTCAAAAACATATAATAGGGGCTCTTTAAAACTTCAGTACAGGGACACCACTATTACAGACAACACGAAGGAGTGCTACAGAGGACTGCATCGTTTTAATCGCTCCCCTGGTTCAGCCTACATAACTCAGCAAGCGTCCTCACAGCGTTTACCTGGTGCCATGAACTGAAGCCTAGGAGGACACTTAAGCGTATTACTCTTAAAGAGATTGTGATGTTGTTTGATGCCTAATATGCTTTTAACTGTTTAAATTAAACTGAATGATATTAAAAGTGATGTTTACACCATTTCTGCATTTTGAAATCGTGGCAACAGGTGGTTTGTAGTCCACAGCATGTTGCTGCAATGTTTAAAGTGCTGATCCTATACAAAAAAATAGCCGTGATTTTAACGGTAAATTTTTTTTTAAATGCTACACTACAAATCTGTAACCTGGTTAACAGCATGTTTCTTTAATATATACGGTGAATATCCATAAATTTACTTTCCCAAAATTCCCTGTAAGGCACATCACTTATGCTTTTTGTTGACATTACTATGGATCTTTTTAGTTGTTTCCCCATCAGTTATGTACATTAGAGATTTATGTTGCATCTAATGTTGACAAACAAGCTTTATTTCATGACTTTAATTTTATGCATGTTACCATACTGGTGTTTAGTAGCTGTGTGAACGACACTGAGCACCTTCCATACACTGATACACTTTTCTGATTGTGGGAAAAGTTGATTGTGATGAGCAATGGTTCAGTATGTAACTTCCTCATCACCATTTGCATATGGGTGTGCTAACGTGTCTAACTGTGTAACAAAAAATGTGTAGATGTTGGTAATTCAAAAATACAGACATATTACCTCTATAAATTTTAAAATTACTTTTACGGTTTGTACCATATTTTCAACGGGAAAGTACTGGCAACCACAGCTGCCGTTTTTTTTACCATAAAATTACAGATTTACAGCCTCGCTTTCGTTCTTTAAAATGGCGTCATGGCGGCCACGTGAAAAGCATATAACTTACAAGCACATGTACACAAATGTAAAATAACATGGTCATCATCATTGTATAAATATTTCTTAAATAACATTTAATAATATTTGTATGGTTTAATTTTTAATAAACAATTTAATCCTTTGATGTGACTATTGTAGATACACACATTAAAATATCTATGCTCAAATGATATATTGCTCAGCTCTAATTATTATTATTATTATTATTATTATTATTATTATTGTACCATAATCTGTTATTGTACTCATTTATTTCCATTACCTTTATCATAAAGGTCAGCTGGATCAATGAATGTTTTGTACTGTCATCTAAAACTTCCTTGACATTTTATTGAAATGCTGTCACAATTTCCATTCACTCAGCTGCATGGAGGAGACCACCGAAGCTAAATGTTGAAGTGATTGTGCATTTAAATTCAATATTTTCAGTGCTGCTGTTTCCATTTTATTTGATCTCATTTCCCAGTCCGGCAAGAGTGCACTTCTTTCATCTGATTGCTGCGACCTTGACCTCTATTAGTGAATGACAATAAATGACTCGCTCTGTTCTCATTAAGAAACATGCTTTCTAGCTGAACGGCTAAGTCTGAGTGAAGGACCAACCACCTATCCTCAGAGGAAACATTCTCACTTTGAACTAAGGGTGAGAATGAGTGTTGACAGCTTTTCCTCAAAATGGCCCCGCTCAATTGCTTTCAGTGCCATCTTACTGTATGTGCCAGCCTATTAGCTGCATTTTGACCTACTCTGCTCTCCATATCAGACACAAGCGGTAACTACTCAAACATTCTTGGAGATAACATTAATACTCAGGTGCACTTAATAGTCTATGTTTTTAGTGCACTATGAACTACCATGAATAAATTCAGAATAAAAAAAGGCTCTCATTCAGTGTATATAACTGTGAAATTAAACTGGCTGTATACAGGAAGCTAAATTGGAATTTGGAAATTATTGTATCAAATGGAGTTCAAAATATCAGTGTAAATCAACTGAAAAATTAATTGCACTTCCAAATTTTTGTAATTGAATATGATTAAATGTACACTAAATAAAAATAAAAAATAAGAAAGTCTACAAATTGCATTGAACAATTAAAAATATATAATAAATAAAATGAATATTTTTAAAAAAAGGTGCTTGATTGCTATATTTTTTTGAATTGAAAGTAATTTTTATAAAAACTGCACAGCACATCTTATAAAACATGATTTAGAAAAAAAAGGGGTTCTGTCACATAAATACTCTGATATTTCACTGTATTTTGTCAAAGATTAAAATTAAATCATTAAAGTTTTGGCATTTCAATTAATTATAATTATCCCTATTTGCATCCAAATTTGAATTATGATTCAAGTTTACTTGATATTTTCAGAAAATGATAACCAGTTAAAAAAAAAATAAATAAATAAATAAAATCAGTTACAAAAGCAGCAAGACATACACCGAAATAAACCTTTATTAATAAACTGGAATACGTTTTACAAGAAAACAGTCTCAGTCTTCATTTTAATTATGATAAAAAGGTCAACTGAAAAGGTAAAAAGTCTGATATTTAAACAAAAAATAAACGATAAAACATTTTCTTGATTGCTAAATTTACCGAACTGAAAGTAATTTTTATAAAAGCATCGAATAAAACATGAGATTTAGAAAAAAAAAAAAAAGGATTTTCTTTCAAATAAATACTCTAAATATAATGATTTTCATTTTAATCTGACAAAATACAGTGAAATACTAAAGTTTTGGAATTTTAATAAAATATAATCATCCTTATTTGCATTCAAATTTGAATTGTGATTCATGTTTGCTTGCTTAATATTTTCAAAAAATGATAACCAGTTAAAAATATATATATATATATATATATATATATATATTTAAAAATAAATAAAATCAGTTACAAAAGCAGCAAGACATACACTGAAATAAACCTTGATTTCTTTTTTTTAATAAGCTGGAATACAACTTACAAGAAAACGGTCTCAGTTGTCATTTTATTTATGATAAAAAGGTCAAAAGTCTGCTATTTAAACAAAATAAACAATAAAACATTTTCTTGATTGCTAAATTTACTAAACTGAAAGTACATGTTATAAAAACAGCACAACACATCGAACAAAATAAAAATAATAATGTTTTCTTTAAAATAAATACTTTAATATTTCACTGTATTTTTTCATCAAAGATTAAGAAGTCATTAAAGTTTTAGAATTTCAATAAATTATAATTATCCATATTTGCATTCACATTTGAATTGTGATTCATGTTTGCTTGCTTAATATTTTCAGAAAATGATAACCAGTTTAAAAATAAATAAAATAATTAAAATCAGTTACAAAAGCAGCAAGACATACGCTGAAACAAACCTTAAATATTTTTTTTAATAAACTTGAATACATTTTACAAGAACAGTCCCAGTCATCTTTATTATATTTATGCTAAAAAGGTCAACTAAAAAGGTAAAAGTCTGATACAAAAAAAACTAAATAATAAAATAAAAAAATATTTGCTTGCTTAATATTTCAGATAATGATAACCAGTTATAGAAATAAATTAAAATAAATAAATATCACAAGACAAGTACAACTTTGTTTTATGAAAGTTTTTTTTTTATAATTCCCAAAAGCTCCTTCTGATGTGGGTCAAAACATTGCCATTTCAACCACAAAATTAGCTTAAAGTAATCACGGTGATTGGCATCTAATGTAGCTAATGCAAAAAGGCAGTGACAGGATCAGAATACCAGGTACAAACAATTTTCTTGAGATGAAATTAAGTTGGCTAAACTAATAACCTCATGAGTATTCAGCCCAGGCTCCCTGTGTTTCCTAATGAGAAAATGTGCAGCCCATACCGGAGCCACTGGCTTGTGTAATTAACTGAATACTTTCATACAAAATGGCCTCTTGCGATAAAAATAGAATGTCTTGCTGTTGAAGGCTGAAGAATAAAGCAATAAATCTATCCTAAAGATAGGAGGCAGCAGTTTGTTTGTTTTGTTTTTTGGTGTGAAAAAAAAAGCCCCAACATGCATTATGCATCACTGAGCCTCAACACTCATATTAAATCTAAATAACAGTGAAACAGACTGCAGTTGATTAAATTCCATATTTTCATTTTCCCGAATGCTGCTCAAATCTCTCCCTCTCGAGATGATGAAATTCATGTGTGAATGATGTGCTTCTGACCTTTACAACCCCTGCTCAGATATCTGAACGTTTAAGATGTTGGATGGTGGTGAACACTAAAACTGCATTTGGAATCATTTTCTGCAGTTCGCTTCAATAACGTTTTCAACAGACTGGAGAATATTGTTTTCATTCTACACAGAGGCCTAAAGTATAGTATATTGAGTGAATATTTACTTGACAATGTGCTACAAACTGAAAAACCTTCCTTAGTTTTTTTTTTCTACATCCAAATTTTCGAAAATTGCAATGTAGTCAAAACAAGTCCTTTTCTCATGGAAACACAGAAATTGCTAAAAACATTGTATACTGCATGCCAGGTCAATACTCAACTCAACCCAATTTATTTGGCACTTTCAACACCCCGTGTGGAATCAAAGTGATGTACAAAAAAAAAGAAAACCACAATGAGAAACAAAAAAAAAATTCTAAAATGTTAATTTTACAAGACATTTTTAAAAGCTACAGAAAGCGAATACATTTTGGCACACTCAGGAATAATGCTAGTGTTGGAGAAGACTTTACAAACAATAGCTATATATTGGTTGCATAGTAAGAAAAATCTATAAGTCCTATAGTCCATCATCCATGAATCCTATAGTTAAAGACTCATTCTGAAAACATACTGCTAAAAACATTTCTGGAGAACGGCAATTACGTCCCAGGAGGTTCGTTTTTTTTTGCAGTTTTTGTTTTGCGAATCCACCTGAGGCCGCTGCGTGCACTTTTGCAGATCTTAAATTTCCCTCGTGAGTGCCATTTGTGCCTGCTGTTCTCGCTTAAATCTACCAGAGTTCGCGGTCAACTGACTGACCTTCTCCTTCCCTAAACCCAACCAATAGTGTTTTCCAAAGCAGCAACTGACCCGATCACTGCCTTCACTAAACCCAACTGACAGTTTTAAAAAGTAAACCAGGAAAAGCCCTTGCCTGATTTTAACCACGTTTTCAGATTTCATAAAAAAACAACAAAAACAGTAACAATGGTAACAACAACAGCAGGGCTCATTTTCAGAAAGGAGGTTAAGTGAAAACTCAGAGTATGTTAACCCTGAAATAAGAGAAACTCTAGGTTTTCCATTTCAAACAGGTGCCATCAAACTGGAGAAAGCAGGGTAAGTCAAGCCTGTTTCTGAAAGAGAGGAAACTTTTACTCGGAGTCAGTTACTGTTGTAACTTACTCTGTGAACCTAAACTGGTCAGGGGCAGGTTTTATTCTCTAAACTCAGTTTCTGTCGGTCTCCTCTCTTTTTTAAAAACGAAGCAGTATTTCTCACCTTAGCCTTACGTTTCCACCCACCTATTTTTGTGTGCATTTTTGAGATGCGCATAAAAAACAATTGATAGAAACACCAAGATGCACATAACTTTTGAAAACGTTAAAAAAAAAAAAAGGTCATGCGATTTTGTTGTAAGAGATCATATGATGATTAAAACATGTAAATGGACAAACCAGCAGACTGAGCACACTGTAAAACATCTGAAATGTTGTTTTGGTCATTCTAAAACGCCTTAACCATTTCAGTATTAGTGTTATTTAATTATTAATGACTTCCAGAGCTGTCAAGAGCATCTGTGCTCTGTGTCTGACACCTTCAAACACCACCACGCGTTCATAGCATGACAGCATTGTCTTCTGAGGTGAAAGTCATTTATTAAATGAAAAAAAGATTCACGCAGCTTCTTCTACCACAGTAGATTCTGTTTTTACTGTTGATATTTGGCACCAGTTTATCAGGAAGTGACGATTTTGTTCTCTTTGACTTGTTGGATGGAAACGCTGCTCTCTTTTATCTCTTTTATGTGATAATCCAGTTTTGCACAAATTTACTTAGCATTTTTGGATGTAAACATACAGCTATTGCCTACATTTCAGTCACACAAAGAACAAAAAGTTACAAGAACTGCTTGCCCTTTAATGAATAATTAGCTTAAATTCACTGACCTTCAACAGGTATATCTACTGTAACTAGATAATTGGGATTATTACTCGTTCTAAAAACTATTTTTAGTACTGCTTACATTCTAAATGTCATATCAACCTCTACTATTTGATCAATAAGGCAGACACACAAGTGCACTTTTACATCTATTAAAAACTCAACTTTAGAAATTCTTAAACTGATCAACGTGTGTAAAAGTGGAAATTAAACATCTCACAGAACATCGAGTTAAGGTTATCTCCATTCTTGTTTTGTCAAATTTGTTGTAGAAAATGCAGTAGCCTATTATATGTAATTTAATGCAATTACATCTGAAATAACTTCAAAATTATGGCCCTACTTTTTCCAAGTAAAGTCTATTAACGTCACATTACATTACTAATTTTATTATTATTTAATTATTTAAATATTTAAATTCTTTAAATGTAACCTTACGCATTAACTTGAGCAGCTATGTTTGCCCACGCTAACTTTGTGGTGTTGCTTTGTTTTTAATATATATGGTCATATTTGCTGCATGAGCACATCAAGTTCAGCTGGAGAAAAAAAATGATCTGTTTTTTTTCAGATGTTGCTATGGTTATGCATAATATCTGAGCTCCATTGATAATGCCTTTTTACAGTTGCAGTGTGCACGCTTAACTCAGAGTTAGTCTACTCAAAATTGATTGACCTAATTCAGATCAGTGGTTCTGAAACCGAAAACTCTGGAGTTTTTAAATCTCTCGGTAAGTCAACTCAGAGTTCAAGTTTAAACTCTGAGTTGGTTGAAGCTCCTTACTGAAACAGGACAGAACAGCAACAACAGTATTTAAAATGAAAATCATAACAGTTACAATGACAACAGCAGCAGCAGCAGCAGCAGTAGTAACAACCATAACATCAGCAACAACCATAACAACAAAAAACCACAACAGTATAGTAAAAACAAAAACCATTTAACAACAACTGCAGTAGTAATAACAAAAACAGCAAGCATGAAAAAAAAAAAAAACACCACCACCACCAAGCAGCAGTAACAACATCCAGCAGTAGTAACAACCATAACAGCAGCAACAACCATAACAACAAAAAAACCACAACAGTATAGTAGAAACAAAAACCATTAACAACTGTAGTAGTAATAACAAAAACAACAGCAACAGTAATAACAACAGCAACAAGCAACAACAACAACAACAACCATAACATCAAAAGCAGCAGTAACAACAGCAGTAACAACCATAACATCAAAAGCAGCAACCATAACAACAAGAGCAGTAACAACAACAACAACAACAAAAGCAGCAGTAACAACGGCAGCAGCAACCACAACAACAAAAACCATAAGTAACAAAAACATAACCGTAACTAAATTATAGAAATAAAAAATAAATAAATAAAATCAGTATAAAAGAATCATTTCCGAAAGACACACGTTTTAGTTTAGAGAAATGTAGAATTTGACCGTCTCAAACAAATACTGTACAACCTTGATGAGCAGAAGAGATTCAATACAAAATAATTCAGTTGAACAAATGACGTGAGCAACAGTGTAAGAATGTCTACTTTTTCTCCCATCTTACATTTTTTACATTTACTAAAAGCCTATCCTTTTTGTTAAATTAATATATTCAACTAGCAAAATTTAAACTAGCATTATTGTAATTTTTGCATGCAAGTGCAGCCTTGATGAGCAGAAGCTTCTTTAGAAAACAAAAACCTAAATGCTTCAGTGTTGTCACTTTAAAATTACTTTTTAATTTGCATTTTCAGCCTGAACAAAATCTTGTTGATGTTTAAACGAACAAGCAAAACACAAAAAAAGTCCTCATTTAAGACCATTGTGTCATGTCAAGTACGCTCAGAATGAAAACAGACATTACAAATCACTCATACCCTTTTTTACATTTAAAACCGAGAAGCTCAGTCATAATAGTCTTAATAGTCTGTTTTTCTAGTTGTTTTAATACTGCAGTTTCCTTCCTAAATCATTAACAAAACATTCTAAAACATATTGAGTCATATTCATTACCTCTTGGCCATTTGGCATGCAAGGTTAAACTGCAAGGTTGAGTTGGCAAGGAAACACAGAGCATAACTCGTTGAGCATAATCACAACTCTCAGCTTGTGTGTGTACAACAGCAGCTCTCCAATACTACAAGAGGCTTTTCAGAATCAATAAGTGCTTTCTTCTGCTTATAACTGCACTCTTTAAAAAGATTCTGTAGTACCAAAAGGTTGTTCAGTTCATCTCACAATAGTGCGAGTTCATGTCAAGCGCCCTTTTCCCTTTCTTTTTAAGAAATGTACAGTTTTTTTTGTCATGGCAGGTGATTTAAATTGATCAAAAGTGACAGTAAAATTATTGTTACTAATTCCATCGTTATTAAACTTCAAGCAGGGCTTAGCTTAAAGGGCACAGTTCGCACAAAAATTACTTCATTTACTCTCCCTCATGTGGCTTTAAACCTTTATGCGTTTCTTTCTTTTGTTAAACACAAAAGATGTTTTGAAGAATGCTGGTTGCTGGAATCCATCAACTTCCATAGTTAAACAAATTACAATGGAAATCAATGGGTCCCAGCAATTAGCAATCTTCAAAATATTTTCTTTCGTGTTCAACAGAAGAAAGAAACTCAAATAGGGTTTGAACAGGGGAAGGGTGAGTAAATGAAATTTCATTTGGGGTTAACTATGCCTTTAAGCCAGGTCTAGGCATTCAAGTAAGGTAATTAAGAAAAACAATATTTAGTTTCAAGATACGCAGCAGTAATGTGCATTTATTTTTTGGTTTATGTCACTGCAAGTTATTTTTAGTTAAGACAGATCATACATGCAATTTAGTTTAGGCTTCAGGGGGGAAATGTCCTGAAATAATCCTGAGTCTCAGTTTCCACAAAAAAAAAAAAATAAAAATAAAAATGAAGCACAACTGTTTTTAGTGTAACAACAACAACAACAACAATTATAATAATAAATAATTCATTCATTCATTCGTTTTCTTTTCGGCTTAGTCCCTCTACTAATCAGGGGTCGCCACAGCGGAATGAACTGGCAACTTATCCAGCATATGTTTTATGCAGCGGATGCCCTTCCAGCTGCAACCCATCACTTGGAAACATCTGTACACACTCGTTCACACACATACACTACGGCCAATTTATCTTATTCAATTTACCCATACCGCATGTCTTTGGACTGTGGGGGAAACCCACACATGGGGAAAACAAGCAAACTCCACACAAAAACACCAACTGACCCAGCTGAGATTTAAACCAGTGACCTCCTTGCTGTGAGGCGACAGTGCTACCCACTGAGGAGGAGGAGGAGGAGGAAGGAGGAAGGGAGAAGGGAGAAAGAAGGGAGAAGGGAGAAAGAAGGGAGAAGGGAGAAAGAAGGGAGAAGGGAGAAAGAAGGGAGAAGGGAGAAAGAAGGGAGAAGGGAGAAGGGAGAAAGAAGGGAGAAGGGAGAAAGAAGGGAGAAGGGAGAAAGAAGGGAGAAAGAAGGGAGAGAGAAGGGAGAAAGAAGGGAGAAAGAAGGGAGAAAGAAGGGAGAAGGGAGAAAGAAGGGAGAAAGAAGGGAGAAGGGAGAAAGAAGAAGAAGAAGAAGAAGGGAGAAAGAAGAAGAAGAAGAAGAAGGGAGAAAGAAGAAGAAGAAGAAGGGAGAAAGAAGAAGAAGAAGAAGGGAGAAAGAAGAAGAAGAAGAGAGAAAGAAGAAGAAGAGAGAAAGAAGAAGAGAGAAAGAAGAAGAAGAAGAAGAAGAAGAAGGGAGAAAGAAGAAGAAGAAGAAGGGAGAAAGAAGAAGAAGAAGAAGAAGAGAGAAGAAGAAGAAGAGAGAAAGAAGAAGAAGAGAGAAAGAAGAAGAAGAGAGAAAGAAGAAGAAGAAGAAGAAGAAGAAGAGAGAAAGAAGAAGAAGAAGAAGAAGAAGAAGAGAGAAAGAAGAAGAAGAAGAAGAAGAAGAAGAGAAAGAAGAAGAAGAAGAAGAAGAAGAAGAGAGAAAGAAGAAGAAGAAGAAGAAGAAGAGAGAAAGAAGAAGAGAGAAAGAAGAAGAAGAAGAAGAAGAAGAAGAAGAAGAAGAAGAAGAAGAAGAAGAAGAAGAAGAAGAGAAGAAGAAGAAGAAGAAGAAGAAGAAGAAGAAGAAGAGAAGAAGAAGAAGAAGAAGAAGAAGAAGAAGAAGAAGAAGAAGAAGAAGAAGAAGAAGAAGAAGAAGAAGAAGAAGAAGAAGAAGAAGAAGAAGAGAAGAAGAAGAAAGAAGAAGAAGAAGAAGAAGAAGAAGAAGAAGAAGAAGAAGAAGAAGAAGAAGAAGAAGAAGAAGAAGAAGAAGAAGAAGAAGAAGAAGAAGAAGAAGAAGAAGAAGAAGAAGAAGAAGAAGAAGAAGAAGAGAAGAAGAAGAAGAAAGAAGAAGAAGAAGAAGAGAAGAAGAAGAAGAAGAAGAAGAAGAAGAAGAAGAAGAAGAGAAGAAGAAGAAGAAGAAGAAGAAGAAGAAGAAGAAGAAGAAGAAGAAGAAGAAGAAGAAGAAGAAGAAGAAGAAGAAGAAGAAGAAGAAGAAGAAGAAGAAATTATAATGATGTAATATCAGACCCTGGACCACAAAACTAGATTTAAATAGTCCTTAAATAGCATGGGTATATTTAGCAAATAACCAAAAACACATAAACAAAGATTATAGATTTTTCATTTATGCAAAAAAGAAGACATTAAAATATTAAGTAAAGTTCATGTTCCAAAAAGATATTAAATAAAAAAACAAAAATATATAAATAATGCAAAACTGTGAAGTAGGGGCTTAATTTGGGCAACTTCGACAGTATTTAGATTTTTCTGAACCCTCAGATTCCAGATTTCATATAGTTTTATTTCAACAATTCATTTATTCATTTTCCTTCGGCTTAGTCCCTCATTTATCAGGGGTCCTCAAAGCAGAATAGACCAGCATGTTTTACGCAGTGGATGCCCTTCCGCCGCAACACAGTTAAACTGTCAAACGCCTGCTAAAATTAATAACTTTACACCAAAACAAAATATTTCAAAATAAATGTATAGATAAAATATATAAATAAAATAAATACATTTTAAAAAAATTATACACAAATAAATAAAGTATCTGGGAACTCATGTATCCAACTAGGCATACGTTGCTATAAGATTGTGATGGTATGATTTCCTTGGATAACATTTTACGCTTTCATAGTTGCACAGTATTGTGATTACTGCTTTTGCTATATGTTCTTTTTAAATGTCAGGATAAAAACAACTACTTTTCCCTTTTTTAACACAATATATTTTATTTTAAGAAACATTTAAAATATTTTGGACCAGTAGCTTTTCAAATGTGGAGGGTTTTCTGCTGGAGATACTATTGCCCTAAAAAAAAAAAAGTAGTCGCAAAAAAGCAAACAAAAAAACAAACAAAGAAACAAACACAAAAACACACAAACACACACACACACACACACACACACAAAAAGAGTGAACATATACCGTAGGAATGGTGCAACAGAAATTTCTGGTGATTTTAAAACCATGACTTTTCTAAACTACAGTAAACATTGAAACCAGTAATCTATATTTCCAACATAACAAAAACAAACATATTGTTTTACGCCAACCAAAACAAAGCTATTTATGCCAACCATAAAAGTTCTAACAAAACACTTCTTATAATAAATAAATAAACAAATAAATAAATAAATAAATAAATAAAAGTAATAAGGCCTCGTCTGGAAACAGAAACATTTGAATTGTCATTTTCTTCAAGTCAGGTTGTTTGCATTTTACACATGGGTCAGAAGCGGGACTGAGGGACTCTTAAAAAGTAGGCTCTTTCCAACATATATAGGAGCATATATATCCATTCTGTGGCCAAGCTTTTATTAACTGTAGATCCATAATAGGACTTGGAGATGCACTCTGGGGAGATAAAAGGGCATGGAAAATAGCAGTGGTGAGAGGCTTCAAGGCAGTGAATGGAGAAAAGCAACTTAATGCAGCTGGGCAGCAGTTCAGACTGCAGAGAGTGGGAAGAGAGTTCTAATTCTCTTGACGGCCACTTTGATGACATATTCATGGGTTTCGCTTCCGTGCAAGTGGTTTAAAGCACACCGTATGGGACTTAAATTTGACTAAATACACCAGAATTCCGCTACTGGGCTCATTTTGCACACAGCTTGTGTAATTACCAGGAGATGTAGGCTTTAACTCATTTACTTCAGCATATATTGCAAATGACTTCAAAGAATGGCCCTTTCCTTTCTAAAGAACTTCTTTTGATGATATTGGAGGTGTGCTGCTGAATTTCATCAGATTTCAGGTAAAGAGTTATTGGCTGAATAGTAGTGCAAACTTTATTACAATTTTTAAGGGCATCCACTGCGTAATAACATATGCTAGATAAGTTGGTGGTTGATTCCACTGTGGTGACCCCTGATTAATAAAGGGACTAAGCCAAAAAAAAGTGAATGAATGAATGAATATATATATTAAATTAAATTTATATTTTTTATATAGTCATGGCAAACTTGATTTCAGTTTTACTGCTAACCAAAATATAGATTGTTTTTTAGCCTGTCTTAATTAATACGTTTAACATGTACTGTAATTCAGCATGGCATACTTCGTAATACTGATAGTACTGTTCTTAAAATGCTAATATTAAGATGCCAGAATTTCTCACATAACATTAAATTTAAAAGTGCAATTATATATATATATATATATATATATATATATATATATATATATATATATATATATATATATATATATATATATATATATATATATATATATATTTGTTTATTTTTTCTTCCCCCTCATCTATACTTTGGATGAAACTAATAACTTTTAATTATGGTTTTTCCACTTCTGGAGAAAGTTTTAGTTTAGCTGGAATAAATGCACTTTTATTTTCATTATATTGGGTCAATATTATTACCCCTCTAAAGATTTATTTTTATCAGTATTGGTAGCAGTACTAATACTGGCTTATGACACTCAAAAAATGTTTGCTGTCTGTTCAAAGTACTTATTTAAAATGAGAAGAATCAAAACAATTCGTTTGGGAGGGGGGTTATGTTTACTTATTTTAACTAATAAGTTAATGAAATTTCTTCATGTTGTCCCAACAAAAATTGTCTGTGTGGAACCCAGCATTTTTTGTGTGTAACCATTGTAATGTTAATTTATCAATGGCTTGGCTAGCTAATCTACCAAGACTTTATACTACTATTTAGCTTAAAGGCTTTAATTTATTGTGCGAAATAACTAGTAAGCTATTATGTACTGTCATTATGGCAAAAATCATATTAGTATGAATAGTAATGTTGTCGGCAACAATAGCCTAGTAGTTCGATTACCTGCTCAAAGTCCTATGCCGATCCTTACCCTCTCTCTGCTACCAATGCTTTCCTGTCTGTTCTCCACTAACCTATTACAATAAAAGCTGAAAAAGCCCTAATAAGAATTTAAAAATAATAATAGTAATGTTGATGTTTTAAGTACATGTATACAATATATATTTTTTTATATAGCAAACAAATAAATAAAGGGTTATGAAAAAAAGTAAACATTTGCAATATTAAAAATGATCAATCTATATAAACTCTAATAACTTTTAAATTGTATATACCGCAGTATCTGAAGCAATACAGAGCAAATAGAAGATTGGATACATCAGGAGTGGAACTAGCCATGACTGGAGCTATTAAATGTCAAGATTGGTGCAGAAAAAAAAAAAAGCTAGTCAAAGCCAGTGCCTCTAATACGAAAAGAATGTATGAAAGAAAAAACAGAAGCATACAAATCTAGTGCAGAAAGTTCAGAATGCTAGCTGCATCTGGCTGAAGAGACGAATCTTTATTTAAAAGGACTGAACATTAAAGGCTATTCAAATAGCAAGTGCTTTGAAATATATTCCAGGTATTAGCCTTGACATAAGCACACATAGAATCTGATGAATTAGCCAACACAAAGCCAATGCGTTCCTTCACAATAGTGCTATTTAGTGTTTGATCTTGTGAAATCTGTCTGTTCAATTCAAACGAGAAGTCATTCTGTTGTTTATTCCATATAAATTCAGTGGGGGCAGCCACTGCGCCCTTGCTCCATTTGTTAACGTTTAATGTGGTGTTTTTCATTCGCGATCTCGTTCTTCAATTAATTCTCAATCTGCTCATGTTTGTTTCTCTGTCTCTTTCTAACTCAAATGCACGACTCTCAGAAGACCTAGTATCATAGTTTCTATAATTGGAAAGCACAGACAATGGTTAAATCGATCCATCACAACTGATATTCATATCCAGAATATGACTTTCTCTTTTAGGATGCTTTCTTCAAACTAAACGGCCTTCTGATATACTCATGCCAAAGTGCTTAAAAAGGATGGAACATGCATATGTGATTCATGCCATGCTGAGCGCAATGTTTAGATGGATATGTAAATATGTGTTGTGCTCTTTCCTCTCAATAATGAAAACATAGAAAAGACACAGGAAGACAGCATCTGATTATAGCGAGATGAATATGTTTGCACAAGCTCTGCAATTCATGGCAACCAAAGGGGTAATTAAATGGCACACTATGATGTACGTGAAGAGTTTGATTGTAAAGTATATTTGAGATATGAGAGCATGAATTAATGCATTTACTTTGCATGATAAATGGATTCTCAAAGTCTTTTTTTCCAGTGTCAATGGTCTGGAAAATTTAGATATAACAAAGCTTGTTTTTTAATTAACATGCACAAACAACATGGGGTCAGAGAGAGAGAGGGAAAAAAAGAAGAAAAAAAAAGTATCAATGAATCGCAATTTCTCTAATGATTGTGAATTGATTCTCAAAAGTTCAGAATAAATTCTGGATTCAAATTAGATTGCTCTGATGCAGGTTTACGTGAGCGCAAGCTAGAAACAGGAAGAAAATGAGCATTGACAGTCACATGCTCAACATTAAATGAGTACACCCTATTTAGAAAATGATTATTTTTATCCATCTGTTAATATAGGTGATATATGTTAGTGCATTTGAACAAAACCAACTTATTAAACAGATGTTTATTAAAATAATATTTTTTGTCACAGCATTTCAGAAAGAGAATACATTTAAATACATCCAACAACATTTTATTTCTTTCTTCTTTGCTCTTTTTAAAAAGTTTTTATTTATTACTTTTCCCTAATATATACATTTGGGTGTACTCATTTTAGACCGTTTATAAGTTGTAAGTTTTGTAAATTTTGTAAGATAAGCTCCAGTACTGAATAATCTAATGTATATGCACAAATATAATTGTAGAGCTTCCTGTAGAAAATATGAATTTAAATGAGAGCTTTGTGTAGGGTATACTTGTATGTTGAGCACTGTATATCACTTTATTTGGACCAACTTAAGAATTTTATGTATGTTGCATGGCGGCAAAGTTTCTCGGCTGGTGTGCGACCAGGTAAAGAAACACTAAGGAATGGCAGCAATAACATGATGCATGCGTGATCTGAAAACAAGGACTGTGAAGGAAATTGATGCAAATAAATAAAGCATTTAAACCAATGAAATTCTCATAATCTTTTCAGTTTTCAGTTCTCACACCATTCAAACTCCTAATGCGTCAATGCGTGTCGCCCAATAATCAACAATCAAATACTGATTGGATGTCATGAAAACAGCATCACATGGGAAAACTTTAAATTGCCCCTTTGCTTTCATTTCTGACCAAATTGCAAAAAAAAAAAAAAAAAATTAAAACAAGATTACCTGTTAAACATGCATTCATCAAGCAGCAAATCCACAATTTTAAGCCCTTGCACAGAATTAGAGCCCCTAAATATGATATGAAGGTGGATCCGGATTGAATGTTTTCAAACTGGATCCAGACCAGAGTATGGACTTTGATATAGTCTGTTATGTGACTTTAGCATTAAACTTGGTATTTAGAAAATAATAATAATAATAATAATAATAATAATAATAATAATAATACAATAAATAAAAAAAAAACTTCTCACAAATCAGTAAAATGCAACATCAGCATAATAACTAAAGGCCAAAAAATCTATTAAGAAATGTTTAGACATGCTGGTCAACCTCAGTAATCCATTGGTTGGTTGTTGAATGACTACTCAATTAGACGATTATGATCCATCTCTAGCAACCTGAATAAACAGATTTTATAAAGGCGCGAATCACAGAAATCATGTCCAGCTGAATATTATTTTATTATCCCTCCCAAATATCAAGTGAAGTTTCACAAACTAATTTTGAGAGGAGCATGTGATATGATTGAGCACGACTGGCTTCCCATCTGTAATCAGTAATAATCCAATCAGAGTGATCCAAGCTTACTAGAAATGGATTGCTTTCTCGCTACTGCACTATCTTCGTTTTGGAAGAATCCCCTCTTCCACCCCATCTCCTCCTTTTCCTCCCCTTTTCTAAGGGGGAGCTCTCGAGACCTACCTGATCTCGGATCCCCTTATATGCTTATTGACCAGGCGGGTGCCTTGGGCTCAAGTATCTCTGAGCTCAGGGTTCCCTCCCGGGACAGCATGCCAAACCTGCTATAAACACTAAGCATATCTAAGTGGGAACTCTTGAAATACACGATCACAGAGCAAATAAATAACTAATAGTGAATATATATCTACTGATTGTTAATTACAGTGGCAAAGAGAGCTCAAACATGCTATCAGTATCACATTTCAATAGAAGTACACTCATTTTACTCTTACTGTAAACTTAATTGTCCCCTTTTGGGCCGATTTGATCTGCAGCTTAATAGGTTTACAACATACATGTATATACCACACCACACACTTAAGACAAACATTACACAACAATAATAGTACTAAAAACAGCAGCTACCTCTTTCCATTAAAATGTGCATATCAATAGCACAAGGAACAAATGAAAATTTAAATCTGTTGCCAAAGGGACTCTAAACGGAGACCCTGAGGGAAGAGTTTGAAATTAATCAAAAAGAGGTTGGGATATGTCAGATGTAACCTAGCGAGCTTTCTTTAACACCTGGATTTCATACATTTTTTATTATTTTTTTACACCAAATTCAATACATTTGTTTAATAGTAACACTATTATTAATTTCATACTGAACCCACCAAAAAATACAAACTTCATGCAACAAACCATTTATAGGGGAAAGCCCCCTGCAGGCATTTTCTTACTACAGTATACCAACAAGTCGGACTTATTTTACTTCGACTTTTATGTCCACATATGAGTGTTTAAGGAAATGTTTTGGCTGGCAGCACTAAAACATTCTGTCCACGGCCTCTTAGAAGGGTTTATGTCAGAATGTCATCTTATTAGCCAAGGTAATTGGATTTCAGAGCTGCCCCTGCTCATGGTTGCTCTCTCTTGTTATGCAGTCCAGTAGTCTCTCCATTTCCTCAGCCAGTCTCAGCTGCTCGTTCATTTGTTTATCAGCAGATGGCTTGTTTACATTACGACTTTGATGACTATGTACATCCATCCCTCATTTCATTAATCGTTTGGACTATCCTTCGGTATTTGCCAGGGTTTAAAAATACTTAGCGCCATAAAACTATTTTTTGTCTGTTACCTAATTCATTGTTTATACAGGCAGCGTCGTTCACAGTACACTGAATTACATGCTCTCATTAATGCTACAGCGACTAATTAAAAGAAATTCAGATTTTTCTCTTTTTTTATAATGAGCTGTAATTAAGCATTTAACATGCCGAACTTTTCGAAGGCTCCAGTGCAGCTAAAGCCTATTGAAATGCCACTCCAAAACTCAATTGTTATTCATACCAAGTGTATTCTGTAAATCCTTCAACTGAGACATCGAGGGCATTGCAAGTTAGGGTGAAACACGCTTTCGTTGTTCATCTGGAGGATGTTTAGACATATGGGATTGATGGATGCTTGCTAAAAATGAGCAAAATCCACTAATTATATATAGTAATAAAATGCCAAAGAAGGCATTTGATTTAAAAAAAAAAAACATGCGAAGAGAAAAAGATTGACATTCATCACAGACTGTTCTGCCTCTGCTTTCCTGTTTTGTTAGTCATTTAAGTGTAGGAGAACCACAGAAAATTGTTGCGTTACTTGTTCACAATGGATCAAAACTGCAGCTTTCAATAAGTGGCTTTGTGTTTGAAAATGTTTGGATGACGTCAGAAAGGGACAAATTGTCGGCCCTTCAGTGAGAAACGCAGGAGAAGCTTATATTTATGCTGTTCCATACATCTTTCATACTTTTCTTTCTTTCATGGTTAACAAAAAGATGCTCTGTAGAAAGTCTGAACATTTTTTGTCCATAACAATGAACATTGATGAGGTCCAAACCAATCTTTAGATTTTTTTGTAGCTTAAAGTATGTGTGAAATAAAGTTGATAATGTTTATTTTGCCAGCACACACTGTTATTCTACTTAATCCACTGTTATTCAAGTTCATCCACTGAAAAAAAATAATTAAAAAAAAAGTTTGATTAATCTTTAATCCAAATCTAATCATTTGCTTCCGTGTTTGGTGCTTTTCTGTTGACATCAGTTTGACAGCTTTAGTAACATTATTCGTAACCACACCCCTCTTACATTGGTTTTCTATGATGTAATGAAGCTCAAAAGGAAAGCTCCACCCACCACATAATACTCTAAGCAGGAAGTACATCCATAAACTGAAATAAAAGTCTCCGCAATTTCCGGCTCACGCAGAATTTTAACACTGACTTTTAGTTGAACTAGTCCAAGGAAGTAAAATGATGCCATGTACAAATTCTATTAGCTTTTTTCTCCGACTCCTCTGTGTAGGCTCAGTAATTTTACTCCTAGTGACGAATAAGTCATTTACATTGCCTTTAAAGTGAAATAGCTGAATATAAACATAGGAGACTGACAAAAATGGTCATTTTAGGAGAACATTTCACTTGGCATTTAGAGGTGTTTGCATCTGAACTCTTCAAACGTATTTGTGTAATCGTGTATAAATGTAATCATGTCTGATGTATATGTGATGTATTAGAAGCACAAGAAAGGCAGTGCAAAACGGTTGTGCTTTTCCACAACTTGCCAATATACAACAACTTTGTGGCACGTAAATATAGTAATTTACTATATTTGTAAAGGCTAAAGAGCAATAATATGAGAAAAAGTAAAGATAAATTGTCCGATATCAATAACTCTTTATATTCGGAAACCAATAACTGTTACTGTATATTGGGTGCTGCATACAAATCTCGATATTAATAATTCAAAACCTGATCACAGAAAAAAAAATAAAAATAAATTGCAAACAAATAAAAAAGGACAAGAGATTTAATGTTAAAAAGCTAGAGCCTAATTTTTAAAAGCAGCAGAAAACAATAAGATTTTTTTTAAACAAAAGGAGAAAATTCCTCACTTCTCGACTGAAGGACTTTTATAGCTGAAGTTTTTCTCTTACAGTGAAGATGCTTAAATCAGTTTAAAAAACAGATTTAATAACTCATTTCTAATAACTGATTTCTTTTATCTTTGCTATGATGACAGTACATAATATTTTACTAGATATTTTTCAAGATACTAGTATTCAGCTTAAAGTGACATTCAAAGGCTTAATTAGTGTAATTAGGCAAGCCATTGTATAATAGTAGTTTCTTCTGCAGACAATCAAAAATATATATATTTATTAAAGGGGCTAATAATACTGAGCTATTAAAATAGGTTTCAAAATATTCAAACCTGCTTTTATTCTAGCCGAAATAAAACAAATAAGCCTTTCTCCAGAAGAAAAATTGCTCTGTTAAACATCATTAGGGAAATAAATATATATATATATATATATATATATATGTATGTATATATATATATATATATATATATATATATGTATATATGTATATATATATATATGTATATGTATATATATATATATGTATATATGTATATATATATGTATATATATATGTATATATATATGTATATATATATGTATATATATATGTATATATATATATACATATATATATATATATATATATATATATATATATATATATATATATATGTATATATATATATATGTATATATATATATATGTATATCTATATGTATATATGTATTTATGTGTATATATGTATATATATGTATATATATATATATATATATATATATATATATATGTATATATATATATATATATATATATATATATATATATATATATATATATATATATATATATATATATATATATATATATATATATATATATATATATATATATAAAAATTCACAGAAGGGCGAATGACTTTGACTTCAACTGATAATCGTTTTGAATATTCGTGATTACAATTATGACCAAAATAATCACGATTATGATTTTTCCCATAATCGAGCAGCCCTAACGTACAGTGAAAAAAAAAAAAACATTGCTGACATTTTGTCTTAATTACTGTCTCTATAAACTTTCCTAGTGTGGGTGTGTGTGTCACAGCTTGTGGAAGGCAGCCATCATGGCTAAAAATCCTAAAAAAAACTCCCTAAAAAGCCAGCAGCACACATCTGAAGTAAAGAAATAATGCATAATTTTTCTGCGTACCGACAGCAAATGATTTAGCACCGCGAATGTGAGGTACTATCCCTTGTACAGCCAAACCAATCTGCTTCTTCTTGGTTTTAAATTTAACTATTTAATTTGACCGTTTAATCTTCTCTTGTTCACAATCACAGATATTTTAGTGACAGTTTTGGAACGGAGTTTATTACGTCTGAGAGATTACTACAAATTCACTACACATCTCAGTGTTTCCTCTAGGATTTTTTCCAGCTGTGGCAGCAGACTCTAGTGGGCTTTTTACCCAGATCTACGAACTACCTGTGGCGTTATTTCATTGACAAATGTCATGAGCCCAGTATTACAAGTCGAGATCGCATTCATGTAATACGAGCATGTGAATCTCTGTGCGAGCGCCGATTTCCTCCGATCATACACAACTTTTTGTGCGATCTCAAATAAACACTGCTGAAGTGCGATTTAGTGCATTTATGTAATGAATGTCTCCAACATTTATTAGACTTGCTAGGAATATTTGCGAATGTCTCCAATAGACCTACAGAGCAGCATTAATGCGTGCTTAAGTAAAGTGAAATGGTTCAACTCCAGCAAGATAAAGTCATTGTATGCAGAACCATACACCTTTATCTATAAATAAAATATAATTATGGAAACTGTGTTCGTCATAAATGAAAGCTACGTTGTGTTTTCTGGCCTCATGCATCACGCACCTGTCAGGTACTTGGGCTGAACTTGATCAAACAAATTAAATTTAGCAATGTTCATCCTCATTTGTTTGTTTAAATTCAGCTCATATAAATTGTTTGCAACCACTTGTAAAAGTAAATCCAACTAATAGTTTTTTTTCCAGTGTGTATCAAAAGCAGACATGATTCCAGTGGATATAAATTTATAATATTAATAATATTTCTAAAAAAAAGACTAAATCTCCCTCTCCCTAAGTTCTCCCTGGACACCTATTCCTTGCTTACGGTTTAAAAAAATAAAAAATAAATAAACAAATAAATAAATAAAATGCAGGGTTCCACACAATTCATTCATTCATTCATAACAAATCGATTACGTTACTTTACAAATTTAACTGGACTGAACATAAAACAAGTTGTCCAAAAATAGATAAATAAATATTAAAAATTTAAAAAAAAAAATTAATTAAATTTGTATTAACTGTAATATGTTTAAATCTGAGTAAATATTTTTAGATGTGTATTATAGGTTAAATACAAGTTTGCAAGCCAGAAAACATTTAAAAAAATAAGTATAAAAGTATGACATACAAATAAAACATAAATCAAACGCATAACATACAAATAGAAGGATGGATAACTAGAAATGCAGGAGACATTTTAGCTTGTTTTTAAACAGATTTACAAACAAAACTTTGGATTAGATGTTGGACAGTGGGTAAAATTTGACAAAATGAGGGGGAAACCTGTTCTTTCAGCAGGGTGAATTAGTGGGATAGATAATTACTTGATTGTTTAATGATGCTGAATGTGGCCTCTTTTTGTCTCACATATTACACAAGTATTTCTGTGATTACGGGCATCGTTGCATTTATTAAAACAAGTCCTAATACCACACTACTAAATGTATTATGCACAGCAGAACACAGCTTTACTTTGAGCTTGCCTTTCTTCCTCTGCTTTTCTTTTTTTCTTTTTTTCGGCTCCACGTTTGGACGCCATTTCATTTCGAATTAAAATTCGATTAAGATCGATTAAAAATAGCACTTTAACACACGTTTTCGACTTTATACCAAATATGAGCAATTTGGAAAGATATGTGGAATCTGTTTAGGAATACGTTACGTCATTCTAGTCCACCCAATAGCCAATCGCAGGCAATGTTATGCAATTAGAGTGTGGTGCTACTGGGTATGTTTCTTACACAACAGTATGAATAAAAGCAGAAAATGTATTTATCATCGTTGTCAGCTATTTGTTTTGAATGATTACAGAGCTATTCTTTTAATGAAACGTGAAAGGTTTTTTTTTTTTTTTTTCTTCTCACCGTCGTTCGCATTGTATTGCATTTAATAGGGTTTGGGCATTGCGCAATGCATACAGTTTAAACGGTTTGTGCTCGTCCTGCATACACTCACAGCAAGTATAATATAAGAGCAGTGTTTGTAGGGCCCCGCCTATATTGCATGAAGGATGTCGGCATGGTTAACAAGCATAAGATTTACTGGAATTAAAATAAATGTTTTTATAGTGCTAGTTCTACCTTTGCAATTCTTGCGGTTTGGCTCTTAAAAGTCTCCTTAACAGCAGGACACTTTCACAGCTTCAGTTCCTATGGTCTGCATTTGGAAGAATAATTTGAGGACAGTTGAACTTTAACTAGTAAGTGCACAAGACTCGTGCAGTATGTGCTGGGTCAAGAGCAGTCAAGTAAGTTAGTCTGAGGACGCGTTTCGGTTTTAGGTATTCTGAAAAGGCTTTTCCAGTGGGCAGCCAACCACTTAAAAGCAAATGTTATACAGGATACAGACTCTAGCTTTCAGATGTACAGCAAGGGCATGAACCAGACTGCAAAGTGCTTTGAATGGTAGAACAGACAAAATTAAGAGCAGCATTTCCAGCTTGCCTTAAAAAACCCAAACTAAAAAGAAAAATATAGAGAGTTACGACAAAGTACTGTAGATGAAAGATGAACGCCACACCATTTAGATTTTGGGCCTTTAATATTGTCAGACAATTATAAAGTATGATGATTACATACTGTAGCGATTTTGAAATAGTTTCTGTACAATGGTATGGGTCAAAAAATAATAAATAAAATAAAAAAATAAATAAATAAATAAATAAATTAGTATAGCCATCTTTTAAAATGCAGTAAATGGCTAAACTTTTCTTTGTCTTCCATTGACCTTTTGTTAAAAACTGCTGTGTTACACATTTTTGAGCCAAATCTCAAAAACTGCCCTGTGATGTTACTGAATAGCAAGCACAGTTTGATAAATTACAGCTCTTATAATTGAAAATTGATAATATATACTTTTCCAGTACTGGGATGCAGATGGAAGGGCATCCGCTGTGTAAAACATATGCTGGATAAGTTGGCGGTTCATTCCGCTGTGGCGACCCCTGATTAATAAAGGGAGTAAGCCGAAAACAAAATGAATGAATAAATGAATGAATAATAAATACCTCACGTCTAATTTTACAAGTGGTTATTTTAGTAAATGACAATCATAATTTCCATTCATACACTTCTAAAAACATAACTGGATACAATGTCACTTAGGGGTGTCAAAATTAATTGTTTCTTCGGTGCACCGCGATGCAGACGCGGACAATTCGGTATCGGTTCAGTAATAATCATAACCGGTTATTATGTACTGACGTCATTTATCTCATATGCGCTCTGTCGGGAGGGAGGCGAGCACGGGCATTTACAACACTACAGGCGCCCACTACTTATAAATTTCACTGTGTGTGTGTTTTCTGGAAAGTCTTTCACTGACACTTACAGCAGATCTCTGCGATCGAGGGAATGAAAGTACTCAATTTCACTCTCTCTCTCTCTCTCTCACTGTGGCCCATTTCACCTGCTGGCGTGACTTGTCCTCTTGGCTGCTGGCGTGACTTTTCCTCTCCTCTCTTTTCCTCTCGGCTGTATGCATTCCCGCGACTGTACCCGTGCATTGACCAGATTTCATGCAGCGCGGGAATAAATTTCCGAATAAAGCGCGGCAGCGGTCGGTAACTCTGGTGTAATTTAACAGGAGTGGGCGCTCTCACAATATCGCTCCCGAGCGAGCAAGCAAGCGCACGTGGCGTGTGTGTGTGAGTGTGCGAGTGTGTGCGAGTGTGTGCGTTTGTTTGGTGCTGTCTATGTTTGTGTATGAATGAGAGACAGTGTGGTGCTGTGTGTCCATGCGTGTGTGTTTATACAAACAGCTTGTTAGCCACCCCCCAAAATACATCACAGTGTATGGAAAGCATCTTTAATGCACCGTGATGCACCGAAATATCGAATTGAACAGAATCGATGGCATAATCATAAACGAAACGTGAGACCAGTATAGGTTCACACCTCTAATGTCACTGAAAACCAATGTTCTCTGATGTGACACTATATGCTACATTTAAATCTTTATTTCCATTGAAAATTTCAAATTAGTTGAAGGACCTTATTCAAGGTCATGTGACTGATTCCACCTGTGAAGCCTATGACGTGCGCCTGTCTCAAAATATTTACTTTTTTTTTTTTTTTAGAAACATTATACAATTTTGTTTTGTCCTCCTTTGGTGTGACACTTGTCCAACACGTTATGGAGAAAAAAATAAATAAATATATGTATATATGTCTGTATGTCACACCATAGCACATTTAACGTACACTGCAATAAAAATAAAATAAAATATAAAATTTAAAATGATAAAATTTGTTGCCTTATATTTCTCTCTCAAACTACATAACTTAATCTTCAAAAACTTTTTTTTACAAAACTTAAAACATTTACAAAACAACTTTTTTGTACCTATTTTTCAACTACCCAAATAAATAGTTAAAAACTACAGTGGCCAAGATTTGCATGCACTGAAAAAAATTAATCATTCATTGGATTTACTAACAACGCTTTAAAGGCAAGTGGTTCAAACAATTTATTTGGGCTGAATTTTATCAAACAAACTAAATTTAGCAATGTTCAACTTTATTTGTTTGCTTAAATTCAGCCCAAATACAGTTGAAATTAGAATTATTAGCCCCCCTTTGAAGTATTTTTTCTTTTTTTTTTATATTTCTCAAATGGTGTTTAACAGAGCAAGTCAATTTTCACAGTGTGTCTGACTATATTTTTTTCTTCAGGAGAAAGTCTTATGTTTTATTTTGGCTGGAATAAAAGCAGTTTTAACATTTTTTTAAAACCATTTTAAAAAGGTCAAAATTATTAGCCCCTTTAAGCAAATTTGTTTCGATTGTCTACAGAACAAACCATAGTTATACAATAACTTGCCTAATTACCCTAACCTGCCTAGTTATCCTAATTAACTTAGTTAAGCCTATAAATGTCACATTAAACTGTATTGGGGAATTGGAGAAAAGGATAAATGATGGGGGAAAAAAATAATAAACAGGGGGCTAATAATTCAGGGGATTTAATAATTCTAGCTTCAACTGTAAACAGTTTGCAATCAAAAGCAGAGATGATTCCAGCAGATATTAAATACTATTATTAATTAGAATAATTAATATATATATATATATATATATATATATATATATATATATATATATATATATATATATATATATATATATATATATATAAATAACTATATTATTACAATCATTTTTAAAGACTATCAACTACACTGTAAACCCTAATAAGCCTACTACTCAAATGATATGAGGAAAGTGGTTCATTTGAGTAATGGGAAATCAATTAATTAAGTTGAGCCAAATGTGGTCCTCTTCATTGAATTAACTTAAATGTTTAATTACTTAGAATGGCTAATAGACTAAACTTCCAAATTTTTCAGCTTTTAGATTCTTTAGTACTTACTCCCAGGGCTGGTTTTATATTGAAGTTAATATTCAGCCGCACCAAATTGGGGTTTCATGACATCTACTTTTTATGAGGCGAGTTAGCCCAACGCTTAACCCCCAACCTGGAGGACCAGGACATACACACACTACGGACAATTTAACTTTTGTTTTAACATGTTTTTGGACTGTGGGGGAAACCAGAGCACCCAGAGGAAACCCACGCCAGCACGGGGAGAACATGCAAACTCCACACAGAAACGCTAACTGACCCAGGCAGAACTCGAAAAAGCGACCTTCTTGCTGTAAGGTGACAGCGCTGCCCGCTAAGCCACCATGTTACCCCTACATGTATATCAAGTAAGAAAAATGTATAAAAGCATCTCTACTTACTAATTTAACTTTTACATTTCATCAGATGGGTTCAGCTACAGTAGTGCCTCTGTCCTGCTGCGCTTCAGCTAAATTCAGCATCACAAGCAAAATGCGCGGTTGTCAAGGCAGAATTTCAAGTGCAACCAATCATTTTAAACAGAGACATGGTGAATCGCTTAAGAATTTTAAAAGTTCAGAGAACTAAAAATATTAATGAAACGTTTTTTGCTCCCCTATGGAGTAAGTTAAACACACCGGTTTAAGTTGATGCTAAAACTTGTATATTAAGTATTGTCAATTAAATATTATTATTAACTTAATATCTTTAGTAATGACAACACCGGGGTTTACAGTGTAGAGGTTCTCACAGACACATATCCTTAAAATTAAAAAATTAAAAAGTAGGATTCCTTAATTTATTAATTTTTTCCAAGATAAATTTGTTAAGTAATTTAATTCATTCAAGTGGATTGAACATAAAACAATTAAGTTATCCCAAACAAATCTCAGGAATTGTGTTTCAGGTCATTTTAAATATGTAGTTTGAACAAGCAGCAAAAATTAGTTGAGTGATTGTTCCAATAAAGAAAAGAAAAAACAAAAAATAAAAAGTTGATGATAACATTGTGGTGTGCTGGATGACATTGGTTCATGGTATTACAGAGAAAAGCAAGGTCTCGGCCAATATGTTACAACAAAAAAAGGGTGAAATCCCTGACTTAGTCCTCTACAACCAATGCAATTTACCATGCCCTTCAAAATGAGACAACACGTACCCTATACATGAAAGGACAAGCGCTGAAAGATTTCCAAAGGAGCAGAGGTCACAAAAATGTTCTCTAAAAAGATGTGGTCAAAATGTAAAGAAGAATTAATATTTAATGGCAAGTCATAAATTCTATATGAGGCGATTGAAGTAAACTGTGCCATTTTTTACTTCAAAATGTCATCTGGGCAAGGAGAAATAGGTGAGAGCTAAAACGACTCCTAATTAGATTCCAAGGTATCCACTACAAATTAAAACAAGAAGTGTCTCATAAGATGGGATTTCTATAGGGTATACAGTGTCATGTCAAAGAGCAAGTCTTTGAAATTGATGGTTCACATACAGAATTTCCTCAATGTAAAGATCAGATAAGAAAAAAATCATAATACAATTCTAAAAAGTGTTAAAGTTGAAGTGTTTTGACACATTATTGACGCTGCACTAATGTGTGTTTGTAAACTGTTTTTGGTTTCTGTATTGTTTATAAAGTTTATATTCTTTTTAGGGTGACATGGTGGCTCAGTGGTTAGCACTATTGCCTGTTTCGAGCCCCGGCTAGTAGGGCTGCTCGATTATGGGAAAAATCATAATCATGATTATTTTGGTCATAATTATCACGATTATTCAAAACGATTATCAGTTGAAGTCAAAATTATTCACCCTTCTGTGAATTTTTTTTATATACAAATATTTCCCAAATTATGTTTAACAGAGCAATTTTTTACAGTATTTCCTATAATATTTTTTCTTCTGGAGAAAGGCTTATTTGTTTTATTTCAGCTAGAATAAAAAGCAGGTTTAAATATTTTGAAACCTATTTTAATAGCTCAATATTATTAGCCCCTTTAAGCAATATATGTATTTTTGATTGTCTGCAGAAGAAACTACTGTTATACAATGACTTGCCTAATTACACTAATGAAGCCTTTGAATGTCACTTTAAGCTGAATACTAGTATCTTGAAAAATATGTAGTAAAATATTATGTGCTGTCATCATAGCAAAGATAAAAGAAATCAGTTATTAGAAATGAGTTATTAAATCTGTTGTTTAAACTGCTTTAAGCATTTTCACTGTAAGAAAAAAAACTTCAGTGAAGAGCAGTGAGGGATTTTGTCCTTTTGTTGTTTGATTAATTATAAAAACAGGCGGCAGAAGGAATATAGCGCGCTGTCACTTTAAGAATAGTGCGGCTCTGATATGGTTTCTCTTTCACTTCTTTTGATTCTCAACTTGTTTGTTTATTACATAAATGAGGGGTAATATGAATAATCACTAAACACTGCGCTCTCAGAAATAAAGGTACGCAAGCTGTCACTGGGGTGGTACCATTTCAGAAGGTACATGTTTGTACTTAAAGGGTACATATTGGTACCTCAAAAGTGTATATTAGTACCCAAAAATTGAGAAGAGCACTATTGTACTTTTAAGGTGCTAATATGTACCCTTGAGGTATTAATATGGACCTTTAAGGTACAAATGTGTACCTTTTGAAAAGGTACCACCCCAGTGACAGAGCACGTACCTTTATTTCTGGAAGTGTATAAAAAGCAACATTGTGCAGATATCAAAACTTAACACTGATTTTAGCATCCAGACTGACCCATCAGATTGGTTCAATCATTTGTGTGAGTTTTGGCATGGGAAGTCTCCACTTTCCTTCGTAATCTGTAACTGCCTCTCTGAACTGTACGTGCTTTCAAAAAATAAAAAATTCTAATGCTTTGCTTCTTAGACTTTACACACCTGAAACTTGTCTATAGCACTTGTTCACTGCTGCTCTTATAGTTGTGTAAATTCCTTCCTTGTCCTCATTTGTAAGTTGCTTTGGATAAAAGCGTCTGCTAAATGACTAAATGTAAATGGAATATTGTTCTGGCCAATGACAGAAGGGGGAGTGTTTGGAGAAATATTGAACTCTTTTATTACTGGTGTCAAACTTCAAATTTTCAGACACGATTTGCAATTGCTTAAAAACACCACAAATTTCAATCAGACCATTAGAATGGAGAAAAACACTAGGCTTAACAAAGAAACTTATCTGAGAGAATCTGCTTTGAGGATTGAGCTGCTGTAACAACTCGTTACAACCATGGTCTACGAAACTGACTACATCTGTGAACACACATCATGTGGAACCTTGAAGCAGTTCAATGGACAACAGAAAACCACACTGTGTGCCACTTCTGTTAGCTAAGAAAAAAAACCGAGGACATTCACATGGGCTACTAAAAAAGGACAGGAGAATATTGGAAAAAAGGTAGCCTACTCTGATGCACCAACCAGACATCGAACAAACACCACAGGCTACTGTACCTATGTTTTGTTTCAATTTGGGATGTGGTTGAATGGAAGATTGGCATCATGTTTGTGCTGCTCACAAATCTGCAGCAACTGTGTGATGCAGTCATGTCAATATGCACCCAAATCTCTGAGGAATGTTTGTAGATTGTTGAATCTATTACACAAATAAAATAAAGCGGTGTTTCTCTAGCACGACCCTGGAGGGCCACCACTACTGCATGTTTTGGGTGTTTCTTTTGTCTGTTACACCCATTAGGCGCCGATCACACCAAACATGCTTTTATGTTCCAAAAACACAAGGCGTGCCTCACTGCCTTTTTCTTGACCAAAAAAAAAAAAAGGCACGGTGCACTTTATGTCACTAGGCAACAACTGAATCAGCTGTGTATTATACACGAGTGTTGCTGTTGATAGTTAAAATTGTAATATTTAATAATGTTGTGATATTCAAGATTTGTAAAGTCATACAACATCCGACAACTCAAAACAGTAACCACTAATCTCTCCTCCATCTTTAAAAGTCTCTGTAGTCATCTTGACAACACAAACACTGCTGTCGCCTCAAAGGAAACCCAGTCTCTGCTTTCATTTGATTGGAGAATGAAGGATGCGACTGACGTAACATGCTTTTTCTACTCAGAGTTGACTTTTTGCGGCGCGCAATGGCAAAAACACGAGGCGCTGCAGGTGGTTGAAACGCGAGGTGCTTATAGCGCATAAGCCGTGCGCAAAACGCTCACAACCGTTAGGAAACCATTCAAAAAAGGAGCCTCTCAATGCAAAAGCACGTTCGGTGCGATCAACCCCTTACAGGTCATTCAGTTTCTGCTAATGAGGTGAGGATCCGAATCAGGTTAAGGAGACATGGAAAATGTGCAGAGCTGGTGGTCCTCCAGCAACATAGTTGAGAAACATTGATTTAAAGAAATCCTGTACTAGAAAGGTGACCTGATAAAGGCACAATTTCAGAATGGATTGTGGAAGATAGAACAGAGGTTTCTTTTTTTATCTTCTTGGAAAAATGTAAAAAAAAATTACATACTCTTATAGACTATTCTTAAGATTTATTCTCAAAGTTCTGAAAACATAAGCTGCACTGCACTGCCTTTTTGTTGACTTTAAAAACAGCAGTGTGCTGCACTTTTTATGTTGCTTAGCAACAATTGTATCAATGGTCTTTACTAGAGAGTATGAGATCAGGCACTTTTTTTAAAACTTTGTTCCCCCAACTCAAAACCACAAGGACAGACAGAGGTAAAAATTAGTGGTTAAATGATGGCTGTTGCGCATTAACAACAAACAAAATGCTCTCTGCTAATAGAAAACCCTTATAAACTGATGCCTCTCATAGCATAAAACGTGTCCAGTGTGATTGGGGCCATATTTTTCAACTTTCTCAATACATTTCCAACATTTCTCAAAATCACATTTTGAAACGGTCATTTGACTGTGATACAAACATATAAACAGAGTGCTCAGCTAATTGAGTACACCCCATTTTTAAGATGAATATTTTGGTGCATTTAAAAAAAACTGATTAAACAGATATTAAAACAATATTTTAATCACCAAACATATTTAGAAATTGAAGATAATACAATTAAATTCAAGCAAAATGCTGCTGCAAAAAAAATTATAATAAATAAATAAATAAATAAATAAATAAATAAATAAATAAATAAATTCTCTTCTCTTGATTTTTCCTCTTTTTTAAAATGTGTATTTAATATTTTTCTATAACAAATTTGGGTATACTACTTTTTGGACAGTTATTGAAAGTTATTTTGTTAGATAAGCTCCAGATTTGGCTTCAGTACGGACTAATCTAATGTATATTCCTATTAAAAATATTAAATTAAAAGATAGATTTTTGATGAGCACTGTATTTATACTCAATCCAAAAGCAAATGCATGCTTGTACTCTGTGTGACAGGCTTACTAACCAATAGGAGTAATTGCACCTTCCTTCTCAAGCAGTATTGTCTCAAGGGCGTGTGTACCCTATTCGAAACCTATGTTTAGAATTCTAAAATGCATGGCGGTGCATCGCTGAGCGGCACATCTGGTGTGCGACCCCCTTAAAACAGCCAGAGGTATTGCCCAAACAGGAAATTGCAGAGATGATGGCATCTCCTGGGTCAGAGGGGTCTAATTAAGCATCTGTGGGATGTGATGGACCAACAAGTTTGATCCATGGTGGCTCCACCTTGATACATACAGTACCTGGAGGATCTATTGCCAATGTCTTGCTACTACATACCATAGAACAGGGGTCTTGTCAGCACACAAGACAAACAACAGATAGGTGGTCAGTGTTTTTGCTCTTTGTTTCATGATGGTTCTCAAAATTCTAAGGTCTCCGAGTAACTACCAATTTTTTAATTATTGTCATCTTACTGTCCATTAAAGTCTATTTATGGCTTTGAAAACACTACTAGGTGAAGTGCAATATATACACAGTTACACCAAACTGCGCCTATATGATTGGGCAGAGAAAAGCCAAATATATTCAACATAATGAATATTCATATCCAATGTGCAAATGATTGATTTTATTCAATAAACCATTTGAGCCAGTTCACAAATTTTCAAGCATATTTTGGAACGATGCCATCTAGCATGTCATCCAATATTTTCTGCAATCTGCTTAAATGTTTAATCAATCTGTTTCACTGCAAATATCAGCAGGTGGAGGTCAAACCAGTCCATGACCACGGCATGGCAGTATCACAGTTCACCAAGCCAGCATATTACACCCTACCAAACACAACACCCACACACGAAGTGGAAATAAACTTTAAATCATTAATCATTTTGAACAAGCAATTTGCAGAGCACCTGTCTCAAGTAGTACACTATTAGGAACTCCGGGAGAGGAGGTCTGTCGGTCTAATGGCTGAGAACAGAGCTTATTTCTACACATATTGGCTAGAACAAGGTAGACTGTACAAACAATTTACTCCAGAATTGAACCTGTGTTCAGCCACCGAGAACTGGCATGAAACAGCGATTTTTCTAGAGGACTGTTCACTCTGAGTTAAGGGCAGCTTGGCTTGGTTTTGCGACGTCTTCTCAAGTTAATGAATTGAACTAATGTATGTCTGTAATACAGAAGAGAAGTGGAAGGTACAGTAGTTGGTCTGTTGCTGGGTAAGGTTGCAAGTTCCTTCCTGCTCTTGTTACTATAGTGATGCCAAAACCAATCATGACTAAAAGCTGTTGCACAAGGCCCCACCAAAAACTACATTTTTTAAACACTCGAAAGTCAGCAAGTCATCTGTTTTATCTGGGTCAAAAAGGAAAAGGCTTTTCAAGCATCACAGCAATAAAAGTTTAATACAGTTTTAAACAGTTTTCCCTTTCATATTTACTTTATTTTGATGATGTAACTAGGGCTGCACGATTAATCGCAAAAAGATCACGATCTCGATTCGACCCTACACACGATCCTAATTCAGCTTTTTTACGATTCAGCCATTGCCAATTATATTTTCAAGGTCAGGAGAGAAGCTTAAAAAAGGCAGTCGCACAAGTCTTCACAGGAACACGAACTCCTTCAAATGGCGTTAAAAGCGTCACATACAGTATACAGTATAATTCACCCAGAAATATCATTTTAGTCTTCATGTAATAATGTATTTGCGGCCGCAAAATCACATGTAAACTGACCATGAGCTACCGAGAATGCGTGCACGCAGCACGCCAATGACGGCTACTTTAGTGAACAGAGCATAGGCTGTGAATAACAAGTAAAAGTTGTAAATAACGTTCAGATTGTTGCACAGAGTGATTGTTTGAGAGCCGCGCTGAAAGAATGATTTGCATGTGTGTGCGTGTGTGTTATCACAGAGACGGCAGCCATGAGCCGCACTAGAAAGTGAAAATGAAACTGGCCGCACATTTAAATGATCATATCGCATTTTACAGTTATGATTACGACAAGCATTTGATGTTTTTCTTTCATAGCTAACACAGTGTTGTGCATGAAAATAAATGTTTTCATAACGAATTAATTATTTGTAGCCTACCGTTTCAACTACCTGAACCGCATGGTCTTTGTTTTACCCATAACCAAATCATAAATAAAGATAAATTACACACAAATTACCATCTGTCAATGACTTTTTCTGTGGTACTCTGGCATGAATAGGCAGAGTGATCTGTGCCATTATAATGGCGTCGACAAACTTGGTTGGAAAAAAAGGTGCACAACAAACAGAAACCAACCAACAGTATCTGAGGTTTTCGCTAAAATTACTAAGTACAAGCAGGAAAGCGAAAGATTGAAGCAGTGTACTGGCACGCTAACTGACTGGACCCGCTGGCTCGAGCGCATGATAGTGTGCATGTGTGGTCAACGTGGTGTGCGTTTTCAGCAGTAGTGTGGACAGGAGGGTTGTTCAGAAATGCTAGGTGAAACGTGAGTGTTGTTGTGTATCGTTTTCATCCTAATATGCCATTTAAAAACCAAGACGTATTAGTGTAAACGGGGCCTCAGTGTGTATTTTTCGCGAGCGGATTTGCGACGGGGGCTGGGTGAAGGGATCACGATGCCGGCTCAGCATCCTGGTGTCTATCGGCCCAACCCTAGTTGGAACTAAACTTTGCAGGACACTGACCCTCCAGGACTGAGTTTGGGCACCCTGATTTACAGTGATAAACAGGACAACTGACATGTTTTCATGACGACTGATTTTGACCCCCCCAAAAAACATTTAAAAGTATTTATTTTAGTATACATTACGGTTCACACCAAAAATTAATATTACATTTATAGAATAAAACGGTCCATAGTTTTATTATCCAGTGTTTAAAAAATAAATACAAAAATCACAAAACATTTAGAAAAAACAAATTTGATGCCTATTGTCAAACAGCACAAACATTAACAAAATAAATTGTTTTAGACATAATTATTATATTAACACCCCAAAACAAACCCATAATCTGTTCAGCAAAGTAAAACTGCATGTGCTCCTAAGAACAGCCAGCTGGAAAGGAAAAATTCTAAAACTAAAAAAAGTGCTTTACTAACTCCATCACTAGAGACACCTGGTGGAAATGTATCCAACAGGGGGAAGCATGCACCCCATGCAGGCAGCATATTTTAAGCGTTAAAGAAATTGTTCACCCAAAAATGCTATTTCAAAAATAATTTACTCAACCGCATGCTGTTCCAACCCAGTATTATTTTTATCCACAAAACCCAAGAGATCTCTTTTTACACAATCACTTTCTGCAGCTTTCCTATACAATAAAAGTGATTGTGATTTTAAATTCCTAGCTCATAACAACCTGCATAGAAATCTCGTTTTGGATTTCGTTAAGAGAAAATAAAGCATGTGGAGTGGCTTTAGAAACTTTGTGGTAAATTAAGCTTTTTGATTTGACAGAAACACGCTTGTTGCTTATGAATCAAACTCAAATGACCAGCCTTTATATCACACTTTTGCTGAAAAGGAAACAAGTAAATGAAGCACTGGAATAAAAGGTGGATTTATTTTTACAATGTGCTGAAAATTGCAATAATCCACAAAAGAATCCACAATTTTAATGCAGTATTCAATACAAAACACCCACCAGAAAACACTTGAATAAAACCACAACGAATGACTTCTTGACTGAATTGCAAGTAAAACCATATATACAAAAATTACATGGAGCAACAATAGGAAAATGTCCAGCTATAAGCCAGTGATGGCTTTTGTGAGTGATGGCTCTTTATAAATTAATGCTTTATCCACCAAATTTAATGCAGCTGTTATTCCAATCCAGGTAATGCTACACTCAGTTACTTGGCAACAATAATTCTGTAATGACGTATAGCTATAATCATAATTTCAGAAGTGAGGGGAACAGGGTGAGAAATTCAATACTCAGAGTGACGCTCAAGATGCAAACACCTTCCATTTTGGCCTTTGGCTTCATAAATTACATTTTAGCATGACGTATACAGGTATAGGTGTCTAGGCTGTATTAATATGGTTCACATTGTCAGTTCTCAACCAATTTGCATCAACGTTTGAAGAACACGATGGAGAAGTTTTGTATGTACAGTGCTCAGCATATAAGAGTACACCCCATTTTGAAAATGAATTGTTTTATCCATTTATCAGTGAATATGGGTATACAGGGTGGGCCATTCATATAAATACACCTTAATAAACTTATTGGGAATTTCACAAGAAAAACAATGGTGTGCTTGGTTTTAAAGTAACTTTATTCTTTCATGAATTATTTACAAGACCCCTCACATTTACTAATGTGCCACAAACAGGACCATTTTATTAAGGTGTATCCATATAAATGGCCCACCTTGTATATTGGTGCATTTGAACGAAACAAATTTACTAAATATTTATTCAAATAATATTTTAGTCAGAACATCTTTAGAAATGGAAAGATACTACATTTAAATTCATGCAAAATATTGCAAAAAAAAATTCAAACTACAACATTAACAAAATTTTATTATTTTTTCCTTTCTCGTGATTTTTGATTTATTATTTCGAGCAGAAAAAAAAAATCATACAAAAAGCAATTCTTTAATCAAAATACATTTTAACATGGTCGAAATGGAGCGGGATGAAGCACAAGCTTATTTCCCCCACCCCATTACCACACACCTTTGGCATCTTTGACATATGTTTGATTCCATTTGTACATTTACGTTTTATAACATAGACAAAAAAAATATTGCAAACAGCCATTAATTAAAATGTCATCATATTGGCTCTCAATCACCTCTCTTAATCGTTGTATTCCTTTAATAATATATCTTTATACAACTTTTTAAATTGATTAACATCATGACATTGTTTGAGAATCTGTTCCAGACTGTTCCATATTTACATTTTTTTAAAGTTGTCCTTGTTTTCAACCTCCTAAGATTTTGTTTTTCTCTCAGATTATATCCCCCTGGTCTTTCAAAAACTTTTCTATGCATTTCAGAAGTAATTTGTTCCTAGCTTTAAAACATAAATTGTGCTGCTTTAAATGTAACCAAATCATTGAACTTAAGTATCTTCAATTTAAAAAAATTTGCATTGTACATAAGGATCGTAAATTAGATTTATATGTATTCTCACACATTTTTAACAATAACTCATACATGGCAACATACAGTAAGTGTGTTATATAATAAATACATTGATTTATTGTCCAAGATAAATCTTGCTTTTAACACCATTACTACAGTTTTTACCAATTTTGATATTACATTACTAATTTGCGGTTTCCAACTAATTTTTTGATCCAATTCAACACCAAGAAACGTAATTGCATATACTCTTTCTATAACCCTCCCCACATCATAATTGGCATCATCACTCTGTCTCCTATCCACCAATCAGCTGGTATGTAGTGTGCGGTCTGGCGCAAAATGGCTGTCGTCGCGTCATCCAAGTGGATGCTGCACACTGGTGGCGGATGAGGAGATTCCCCCTATGTGTAAAGCGCTTTGAGTGCCCAGAAATTTAAATTTAATTAATTTCTGTTTTAATCAACTCCATAAGTGTTGGTAAATAATACCAAATATTATTAGGTATATAATATACCAAATATTATTAGGCTAAGGGCTAAGAGCTAAGCTAAAGCTAACACCACACCGGCTCTCTTTACCCAGCATCTTTCTCGTCAATGTACGGTCACTGGTGAACAAAATGGATGAGATTCGACTGCGCATCAACCACAGCAAAAGATTATGGAACTGTAATGTCATGATTTTCAAAGAAACATGGCTAAACAGCAGGATACCAGACAACGCTGTATCGCTAACTGAGCATCAAACATTCCGAGCAGACAGAACGGTGGATGACTCCGGTAAGGCCAGAGGCGGAGGATTATGCATTTATATTAACAAAGCTTGGTGCACAAACTCTGTCGTCGTTGGGAGACATTGCTCTGTTAACCTGGAATTTCTAATGGTGAAATGTAGACCGTTTTATCTGCCACGGGAGTTCACCTCCACCATTATAACGGCTGCTTATATTCCTCCCGACGCTGATGCCAAGCTCGCTATGAATGAACTTCATGCAGCCATCAGCAAACAACAGACCGCTCACCCGAAGGCTGCTTTTATTGTTGCGGGGGATTTTAAACCACTCAAACTTAAAGATAGTGCTCCCCAAATTCCATCAATACATTTTCTGCCACACAAGGGGAAACAAAACTTTAGACCAAGTTTACACAAACATGGGTGAAGCATATGCTGTGACCCCCCTCCTCCACTTGGGTTAATCAGATCACCTTTCTTTGTTCCTCACCCCCAAGTACTCACCCCTCATCAACCGCGTGAAGCTATCAGTAAGGACCATCAAAGTGTGGCCAGCAGGGGTGGACTCCACACTCCAGGGGCCTCATGCATCAACCCTGCGCATGCACAAAAACTTTGCGTACGCCAGGTTTCACGCTCAAGTTTGGATTTACTAACGATGAAATGAACGTGGAAATGTGCGCTGGTCCACGCCAACTTCATGCCTGGCATACGTGCATTTCTTGTGTGTGATTGTTTTATTTCCATTGGCGACTCCTAGAGGCAGTAGTGTAGTGTGTTAAATTGCACACTACAAAGTATCCTTAAGCCGTGTAATGGCAGCTGTATGGGACGAGATCATCCGCATGTCTAGCATGTACATAAGGTTTCCATACCATACAGTTGACCAGCCAAACATTGAAAGCGCAACTTGGAGCGATCGCCGGTTTTTCCAATGTAATCGGAGCGATCTACTGCACACACATTTCTATAAAGGCGCCATCTGAAGATGAAGTTGCATATGTGTATCAGAAACATTTCCAAATAAAATATGATGCACACACTTATTAATGATTCCTACTTGTCTTCCTCGTAATGAAGAGTAGGCAAAATCTGATACGTAGCAGGGGGAAAAAAGAAGAATGAGAAGAATGCTCGAACGTGTCAAAACATGTTGCTATGCACTTTACGAGCTACGCCACTCACACTGTTAAAGACACTACAAAATTTTACATCTACACAGACTTTTTTTTTTTTTTTTTTAAACCACTCAATGCGATGTTTGGACCCAACTGTGTTAATCGCATCAGCTAAACTCACACGATTTTTTTCTTTTGTTATTAATTCCGGAGGACAAACTTGCAAATAACACCGTTTTTTTCCGGTCTACCTCCGAAAGCAGCACCTCCAAATCACATTCTGTTCAAAGTTTGTCTTTTTGCTTGCTTTTGCTTTTTCATTGGGCTTTGACAAAGTAGAGTCATTAGCATATTCATACGGGGGAGGAGGCAGGGAGGGGTTTTGAGTCAGATCAATGTGCGTAAGGCTGTTGGACCAGGCGGTATTCATGGGCGCGTCCTCAAAGCATGTGCAGAACAGATCGCTGGGGTATTCACAGACATTTTCAACCTGTCGCTTAACCTAGCAACTGTGCCAACATGCTTTAAAACCACCTCTATTGTGCCAGTGCCCAAACACTCCAGCCCAACATGCCTGAATGACTACTGCCCTGTAGCACTCACACCCATCATCATGAAGTGCTTCGAGCGGTTGGTCCTGGCACATCTGAAAGACTCTCTGCCATCCACACTGGACCCACATCAGTTTGCCTACCGTGGCAACAGGAGCACAGAAGATGCCGTCTCCATAGCACTGCACTCTGTCCTCACACACCTGGACAATAAAAACACTTATGCCTCTTAATACCTCTACTCCCTTTTTACCATCGACTGTAGGCCTGTGAACAGATCCAACACCATCATCAAATTTGCAGATGACACCACAGTGATTGGTCTAATCAGCAACAATGATGAGACTGCCTACAGGGAGGAGATACAACATCTGGCCACTTGGTGCACCGACAATAATCTGCTCCTCAACACCAACAAGACGAAGGAGCTCATTGTGGATTTCAGGAAGGGACGAACAGGCTCACATGATCCTATCCACATTAATGGGATGGCCGTTGAGCCGGTCTCATCCTTCAAGTTCCTGGGGACCCACATCTCAAAGGACCTTTCCTGGACCACCAACACCTCCAGCCTGGTCAAGAAGTCTCTCCAACACCTATTTTTCTTGAGGCAACTTAAGAAGAGCCAGTTTTCATCAGCTGTCTTGGTGAACTTCTACCGCTGCACAATAGAAACACTGTCTGCGCTGAGCATGCAGTATTCTTAGGGACACCTCTCACCCTGCTCACAGACTGTTTTCTCTCCTGCCTTCCGGCAGGTGCTTCAGGCTCCTCTGGACAAAAACCAGCAGACTGAGGAACAGCTTTTTCCCCAGAGCAGTCTCCCTTTTGAACTCTGCCCCTCACTGACTCTTATGCCCCCCCCCCCCCCCCCCCCCCATGTAATTATGTTTATCTATCTGCACACTTCTGATTACTAATAGCAACCTGTACATATATTCATTTATTGTAAATCTGTTCATAGCTAATACAACCTGTATATAATGTTCATAGTACATCCATCTGTAAATATTACCATAGTTTTTCTACAACTGCACTTTATAACTTATACCTGTATCCTGCACTTTCTTGCACTGCTGGTTAGACTGAAACTGCATTTCGTTGCCTTGTACTTGTACATGTGTAATGACAATAAAGTTGAATCTAATCTAATATAAATTATCCCCAGAACAAAAGATACTTGTATAATCCACAAATATAATAAACTTAAAAAATAAATAAATAAATAAAATAAAAATAAATTAGCCATTTTTGAAAGTTTTAAGATTTTTCCCAACATATGAATTTGGGCTACTATTTTTGACCATTATTGCAAATTTTGTTGGATTAGCTCCAGTGCTGACTAAACTAATGTGTATACACAGATATAATACTGTAAAAGCATTTTCTAGAAAATAATAATTTAAATGAGAGATTTGTGGGGGGTGAATTCATATATGCTGAGCGCTGTATGTACCATGATCAAAAAATGTGGTGTATAAAACATGCAAATTTATACAATGTGTAAAATACTGTGTCTGACAAGTCAAATCAAGTTAGTCATGTTCCTTTTAAATAACAAATAAAAATAGGCTAATACAAACACAACATTGTTATTATTTGTACAAAACAATAATACAAAAATTCATTTGTAAGTCGCTTTGGATAAAAGCGTCCGCTAAATGACTAAATGTAAATGTAAATGTAAAAATCTCACCTGAGGAAAACATACATGACAAAGAGCTGAATAAATTACCAGCATCTTTAAATTACCAGGGTTGATTAGTCATCAGTAGGACCAGACAGAATCTACGGACATTTTTTTGCCATTTCTGCTTAGTATTTTGTAAAAAAAATTGCGGATTTATGCAGAATGATTTTGGGACCATCATAACTAAATGCTTAATAAATGAAATTAAAAATAATACCTTTTAACCTTTTGATTTAATGTTTACAATGAAAACCCAAATAGATCCACTTATTTGGTAAACAAAGCAAGTCTCTCATGTAATGCATCTACTGAAAGACAGAAATATTACTTTACAAACTGTATTGTAAATAAATCATATGAACACATTTCATATTAGTTAATAATATTACTGAGATTAATATAAAAACTGAATAAATATAAAGTTTCACAAGTAAATAAATAGACTAAATGATGGGCTAAAAATCTGTGGATGTCTGCATGCGCTAATTCTGTGTGGGTCTATCATTTATATTCTTTCGGTTTATGTGCATGGTAAGCGCATAAACAAAATAGCACCAAAACAAAGCATCAGGGATGGTTTTGTCTTAGAAAGATAATGAGCTCAGAGATTAAGACTTGTCACCACCCACTTAAATTCATATCCATAAACTTATCCATGTCATTTATTAATTATTACTATGCCACACACGGAAATAATAGCTTAGAATTTGTAGAATAAATACACTTTTGTCTGTCTCTTTTTGACTAAAAATAATTAGTTTAATAGAACATTTCCATAAATGAATGTTGGATCTCATTTTGACTGTTGATAAGGCTATAATCTGACATACAGAAAATAAACAGATTAGTTAGTTATTTTGTATAAAAAAACAAATGTTAGACTTTTGATATAAAATAATGTTTACCTAGATAAGAGAATAATTTGATATTATTCAGAAAGAATAATCATAGCTACTGATTATAATGATAATAATAATCATACCCCATAGCTACTGCTAACAGACATACATACATGCATGCATACAAGCATACATAAACAATAACCTAATAAGTGCTTTTTACTACGGTTTCATGAAGACAAACACAATACGAGACCATAACCAAAGCAAAAATCAACAAATAGCTTACTTGAATATGTAATTAAAGCAATACGAAGTGAAACACGGAGCACGTTTAAGGTATTGACTCAACTACCTCTCAAACAGACGAGTAAAGTTGGTTTTATATTGGCATATTTTAAAGCACTTACCCTCTCCAGAGTCCGAACCAACAGGTGGCCTTCATAACAGCAGAAATGTAGAGTTAATTCCAGGTATAGTGATCCTCTGGCGCATTTGCTTGAAAAGTTCTCCAAAACACCACTGATTAATCACAAACAGCATTCCAGTGCAATTCCGTCTCCACTGAACCCACGCGCCATTATCTTTTATGCGACACGTGACTGACCACAACATGTTAAATATCTACGCATTAAAACATATTGTTCAGATTCGCATTGGTAAAAACTTAAGTACCATATACTTTGAAGTGTGTCTCACAATGGGACTTTAGCCTTATTAATTGCTCACTGTTTGCATTGCAACTGATAGGGTGTAATGAGTATGCTAATTAATAAACAATGCCTGCCGGTTCATGAAACGCCAATTAATAGTGCTTAACAAGCAAAGTGCCTCAGTGTCCACAGAGAGCCAATGGAGGTCAGCGTTTCTGGTTATATTATATTATATTATATTATATTATATTATATTATATTATATTATACTATATTATATTATATTATATTATATTATATTATATTATATTATATTATATTATATTATATTATATATTCTAACTGTTCATAATTCATTAATTTACAGCAACAGTCTTTCTCATATTACAGGCATACTTGTATGTTATAGTAACTGTTTATAAGATAAAATTTTACTTTTACCTTACATTTTTTACTTTTACCATTTACATTTTAAGTTTTACCAACTTAAAATGTACCAACCATAGTAATCAAAGCAGCCGAATATGGTGGTCGGATGGTCTTCTGTAGCTACGCATTCTTTTTTTAAATAACCACTAATCATTAACAATTCTAAGCATGTCATTTTTAAGAAAATTTGGAAATTAAAGGGACAATTAATTAATTGACTATGAATGTCTTGGACTAGCAACTGTTTGATTGACTAAAGATAAATTAATCTTTTTATTTACACTTTGTTTACCTTATGTGGCCTACTGTAACTACAAGAGCTTTTTCATATGAACTGAAATAATATCTGGAAGAATATCTTACAATCAGATTAAATCAACAAAATTCCGCTTGACACAACAAAGATGGCAAAGAAAAAAACAAAGTTAGAATTTAGATGAATTTACCGTTTATTTATAAATGTACTGTTTAACAAGGTGTAGGAGATGGCATGAATGCAATGAAATTAGTAATAATAAAAAATGATAAAAAATGAAATTTGAATTTGAAACTAAAACCGCCAGTAGGTGGAGTCAAGTCTCTGTCTTTGTCACTGAAGGATTTATTTTATTGAGTTGTTCCAACAGCTGATTCATTCACAAATGTCTTTCTGAATGGACGACTGAATCCTTGTCTCATATCAAAGCAAAATATTCATTCATATACAAAAGAAACAAAATGGTATGGAGATGTACATCGGCTGAGCTGTTTGAAAGCATTTTCAAGGAAACGGAGCAACATTTGGAAAACAGTGATTCTAAAAATGCATCACATCATTTACGATCTGATTTTAGGGATAATAATAACGGTTCATTTTAGAAACAGGCTACCTAGAATCTGTTGTAACTTAGATATTAACAGCGAAACTTGGATCGCTATAGTAAGTGTTAGCAAGCTTTGTTAACTGTGTTTTACAGTGAATATATAATAGCTTAAGTTACACTTGCACCAAGCCGCCTTACCTGTTCTGAAATGCAGTTATGCGGTAGCTACAGCAAACATATATAATATTAAACAACTAAATATCAAACCTTCTGTTCTCTTCTTTTTTAAGGATGCAAAAAGTTCCATCTGTACTGCTCTTAGACATTTTGAAAATCGTGCGAAATGATGCAATAAACTGTATTGCGCTTGTGCATGCCACCTTATTACAATACTAAGTTCTGATTGGTCAGTCGTCACTGTTTGTAAGTCATAAATTACCATAAATGAATTTTAAAATTTAATTTGCATGATTAGTTTTACATTACACACACTGTTGTTAATCTAAAGGAGATGCTTTTTGTCATTTTTGTTTCCATAAGGGGGATGCCATCCCTCAATTCGAGTGCTGCAAGTAGGGACAAAATAGTTTAAGAGTACTAAAGAGTCTATATTCCAAGTCAGATTTAGTCATATATTCCAAGTCACAAAATAAGCATTACAGTTTTTTTATTAAGTTGAATTGAGTTTAATGACATAATAAACTATGCCGTTGTACTGGCACTCCTCAGTTAAAATAGTTGGGTTAAAAATATCCCAACATATAACCCAACTATAGGTTATTATAGCACATTTCCAACTATGTGTTATTTTAACCCAATGCATTGGGTTATTTTATTTTAAAAAATCCATTCTGGTATTACTATTGCTACAATTACTAGTACTACTATTACAATATAGTTTCCTAGGACAGTGTTTTTAATAAAAAGGCAACCTACCTTATCTCAAATATCTCAAATATAAATTTTCTCAGGAGGTCGAGAAAGCATTTTATATAGATTGACTAAAGTGCGCGTTTGTGTCATCAGTAATTAAGAATGCTGGTGAAACGGATATAAAATAACACGGAGAGGTGAATAAAAAATAGCAATATTATTGCGTTGGAGTTTAAATAAGCTTTACAATGCAAAAACAACATTACGTACACATTAATACAGCTGTTCTGTGTCAGTTAAATCAGTTGACTGTTGAAATTCAAAATGTTTAACCCAACTGGTTGAGTTATTAAATAAATAATCCAATAAAGTTCAAAAATAACCCAACAAAGCACTAAATATTTAACCGAACTGGTTGAGTTATTAATGATTAACCCAATAAAGGTTAAAAATAACCCAACTAAGCACCAAATATTTTAACTCAACCATTGGGCTAAATAAATAACTCAACGTTTTTTAGAGTGTACAGTTGCATTTTGCATTGCTCTATTGGAACTGACCATTGGGAATGACAATTTCTCAATGTGTGTGTGTGCGTGTGTTCTCATGTTCAGAGTGTGTGTCTGTGTGTGTGTGTGTGTGTTTGTCAGCAGCAGGAGGCTGATCTGGGCTCCGTCCAGATCTGTCCTACACTGCCAGCCTGGACAGCACTTGTGAAAAAGATCCCTTTCCTCACACAATCCACAGTGGGGACTCTCAGCCAAGAGTGAGATGGAAGGCAGGCATTTTCAAGATTTGAAAGAGAGAGTGTAAGAAGAATCCAAAAGAAATGAAAAAAAAAAAAAAAAAAAAGATGAGACAGATGCATGAGATGTTTAACTTTTGTTCACCCATGCCATATCCTTTCACAGAGCCTGCGGTTTGGAGTGTTATTTTGGAGCAGAGGTGAAAATGTGCAGGCTCTCCTATTTTAAGCCAAACCACATTACAGACAGATGATATGAGAGTCAGAGGAAAAAGTTATTGGTTTGACAAAATGAGTGGGATGGATAACTCAGTCTGGACTGTTATGGAGGAGTTGTGAATAAAGCAATGAGCCTGCAGAGTGCCTACACACCGTGATGGGCTATTTCAACTCAAATTTGGGTCAAATGTGAGGATAAACTCATCCTCTGAGGTAAATGTTACAATTCAATTTAAACCCAATACTTAAGGTTTTATTAAGTTGTAAATGTATATATTAGCTAGTCATGTTGTATTTAATAAAGTCTTTTAGTCTTTTGATTTTTTTTACTTGATAAGATTATTAAACTAATGCTAATTAATGTGTATGTATGAAGCCAGTGACAGCTTTATAGCTGACTTCTTAACACTAATGCTGATTGCTTATATAACTGCTATTTTCATTTATAGCACTTCATGTTTGCATTGATATGAAATATCTCTTGTTTAAATAAGCAAAATATTTTCTTTGTTCTCTATTTCCAACTGGAGATACTTGTCCCGAGGCCTCTAGAGATTGTGCAGCACCACTGATGTGATTCAAGACTTGTGAAGACATGATGCCAACCAACAAGGACTTCCAGAGGTCTCCATAATCCTGGACCAGATCGTATTCTGTGCAGATGCTGTGGCAGTCATGGAAGAGTGGAGAGCTTGTGAAGTGGACACGAGTCAGCCTGAACACCCACCGGTAACCTTCTCACATCTGCAGCTTCTCCATGATGGACCCCCACCATTCTCCAGTTTCCGACACTTAGACTGCAGCTCTGCACAAGAAGTTTGGCCAGAGCAGAAATGGTCGTGCCCAAATGAGCCTGGTTTCTCTCTAGGTTTTTTCCTCCACTTTTGTCAATTGGTGAAGTTTTGTTCCCCGCCACTTGCCTGCTTGGTTTGGGGCTTGTGGAGCTGCGCATCGATGGATTTTCTCTTCAGCACTTTCAGCAGTGAAAATTAAACCACACTGAACTGAACTAAACTGAGCTTCAACTCTAAAAACTGGACTGACACAGTTTCAATTTACTAGAACTTCTATGTTAAGCTGCTTTCACACAATCTACATTGCAAAAGCGCAATGAATTGAATTAAATTGAACTGAATTTAATTGATTTACACACAGAGCAACTTTTGGAAATGATGCCATAATTCGTCAGCTGAGACACAGGGCAACTAATTTGGGCAATGGGTTACAGATTTTTGCCCATTCATAATTGGAAAGTAGCCAAGCCATATCGTTTCACAAAATTGCCTGGTGACATTGCTCAAAAGGAACACAATTGTACCTAAAGGGGTCTATTTTTGTGCCTTAAAATTGTACATGATGCCGACTTATATTCAATATGTTGACAAATATTGAGTGGGGGCGAGGTTTTATTTTTGTGCTCTTCCTCTTATCTTTCATTAACAGCAAGCTATCGGTTGGAGAGGTGTGGCTAAGCATATTTCACAATGTAAACATTGTACATTTTGAATTAGGGCAACACGGTGGCTCAGTGGTTAGCACTGTCGCCTCACAATAAGAAGGTCGCTGGTTCGAGTCCCGGCTGGCATTTCTGTGTGGAGTTTGCATGTTGCAGCTGGAAGGGCATTTGCTGTGTAAAACACATGCTGGAATAGTTGGCGATTCATTCCTTTGATGATTAAAGGGTCTAAGCCAAAGGGAAATGAATGAATGAATTTTCAATTATTGTGGACTTTAATGGCTTATATTAGTACCAAAAAAGTTAAAAAGTTTACCCTTCTGATTTTTTTGATGTACTAATATGTACCGCTGAGGTACGTACAAATGTGTACCTTTTAAAAAGGTGCCAACCGCTAGTGATATTTATGTACCTTAATGCCCCATTCACACAGGGATTCAGTGTCAATGCTTGACAGAGGGTGTGTCTGAAGTTGGGACTGACGCGATCGTCATAGCAGCGTCAGCCAATGAAATTAGTCAGCAATAGGCCATTGCCTGAGCTGGTGTATTTGCATACAGCGATCTGATTGGCTGACACTTCCGTTGGCGCTTGAAAAGTTGAGCAAGTCCCAACTTGCACCAAAATGCACTTTTCCATTTACAATAAAGAATAAAAAATACTTTAACATAAATCAAAAGATCTAGTTTTTACTAAACATTTTTTGACAACACTTTTCACAAAAATGTTACAGAAATACATTCTCCCATGAACAATATAAAACATTTTTTTTCTTCAATTTTTTTTTACAAAATACCTTTGTAATCACTTAAAAGTTCATTTAATTTACTTCATTTTAAAATAGAAATAGAATTATGCAAAAGTATTAAAACGAAATATGCACAATGTTTGATTAGCTTCACAATACTAAAATGTCTGCATGAACACTTTGTATATGCAGGACTTTTGCCAGCACACATGCGTGATGGAAAGCAAACGCCAAAAGGTGCGGATATCAATAATGAAAATGTATTTATCAGAAAATGCTTACCAAATGTTTATTAAAAATGCCTTAAATGTTTAGTTTACAATACCCATAGTTTTGTTTTATAGAAGTTAATAAATAATGTTTATAATGTTTCTTTAAACATATGCTTTAAATGATTATTCATGTTTTAATATGGAAATTATTCATAAAATCACTTTGCCTTTCCAGTCATATTTATTTTCATAGATTTTGTAATAAAAAAGGAGTTGTCCAACACTTATGTGTCTTTTGTAAGAGAACAATTGTGTACCTTCATTTCAATTGTACCATAAAAGGTACAGATCAGTAGCATAAGAGGTCTTTTCTGTACCATATAAGGTACAACTTTTACAAAGGTACAAAACTGTTCCTTAAGGAACATAATTTGTACCACCGTCTACCTTTTTTCTGAGAGTGTACAGTGAGTTTAGTAAATGTAGTTACTGTATATGTAAATATACATAAATATACTGTAAGCATGTGTTGCATTTACTCACTGATGTGGGTGGCATAATTATTCCACAATGGAAGTACTGTAGTTTCCAATTAATAAACGTTTTAACTGTCATTAATAAATGTGATGGTATTCAACAAAAAAAGAATAATTTTTATTCAAACACATCAACTAAATGTTCTGTAAACCTTGATATGACATTGTTTATCAGTGTCAAAATAAATATATGTATACAAATATATACAGTATAAATTAATATCTAAATATTCAGTAGTGTGCTGGAATCATATCTCGCATTCATAGAGCTATAAATACTAATGAGATCTGTCTAACGGTGTGTGGAAGCATATCTCGCTATATTTGCCTTTCCGTATCTGACTCTATTACTCGACTTCCCTTTATGTCAAATTACTCTCTCAGATTGCCAGTGACTCATTTAAGGATTAAGGTGTCGTGTGTCTGTCATTGGGCTGGTGGTGGAAGCACTAGAGAACCCCAGGGATCTGTGTCATGTCACTGTGTGGAGTATGAGAACAGGCAAGGACGAGAGTAATCAATACGATTCGCCAACTCCAATGAGACTCACTCAGCCATTGTTCAATCAGCAGGTCCAAAAAGAGCTGGGGTGATGTTTTCTGCAACATTTTCTTTCATTCTAAATTACTTAAAAGAAAAGAAAAAAAACAGTCAATGTACTCAAGGACAGCTGCAAGTGAGCTAAAACTACATCATCACATAAATGCAATGCTTTTATTGATATCATCACTTTTGTGTTTGAACAATAATGAAAAATTATTTTAAAAGATATTGGCCCCTGATAGATGAAACATTTCACACTAACTTTAAAAGCATATTTTAGTAATGCTAGTAGGTATTTTTGTGCATTTGTAAAATCCAGTGGTGGAAAGAGTACTGAAAAATCATACTCAAGTACAGATCTGGCTTGAACTAATGCACGTTTTTTCCTGCACTGCCATGCAAATCGTCATGCATGGCCATGCAAGCTCCTGCAGTGGCTTTTTCCAGATTTTTTAAAACATTGCTGCGCTGCATACAATGACCACCAGGTGGCGCATGGAACAACATTCTGGGGTGCATTTCCCAAGCTCTTTGACCAACCATGGTCGCAGTTCCGCTGTTACATGGTTCGTCAATTTGCTTTGTTCCGAAACCATATTTAAATAAATAAATAAATAAATTAATTAATTAATTAAAATAAAAAAGAAAATCGCGAACACCATCGCAAACCTGTGTGGTTGGAACAGGGCCGGATTAACCAATGGGCCTTATGGGCACAGGCCCAGGGGCCCGTGCGCACTAGGGGCCCCTGCGAGTGGGGAGAAAAAAAGACAATTTCGGAGTGTCTTTTTAGGCTAATTGCAAATAGCTTATGCTTATGAAGTGCTTCGTCGGCCTCTGGTCGTTAACCGATGCAGAGCCGACGTTTGTTGAGCTGGAACAATAGAACACACGACCGAATGATCATGCGTAAAAGTACCATTACTTGCCTTAAAAATGTAGCGCAAGTACAGTAAAAGTATCTGTCGTAAATATTACTCAAAGTAAGAGTAAAAAGTAGCCCTTTCAAAAGTACTCAAGAGTAGTGAGTAGTGAGTATTACACTGTAAAAAGCTGATGCATTTACATGTAATTTGTGGATGTGTGTAAACATAACATTCTGTAGGGCATTTAGTGACTGTCCAGCAGGCACACAACATCATAAGATGTTAATATTAGGTTAGATTCAGGTTGTGACGTCAGGTGACCAAAATTCAATGTCTAGCCAATGTCTAAGGACAAGATTACTTTGATGTTCAATAACAACGTGACATGATGTTGATATTTGGTTGATTTAGGTTGTATTGGAAAGTGACCAAAATTTAACGTTGAGCCAACATCTTAAAGCAATATCATATTGATGTCAAATACTGACATTTATTCACTAGATATGAGAACCAAAATCCAATGTCTGAAAGACGTCATAGTGGTAACGTCAAGCTGTAACATCATTAGACATTGATTTTAGATTGGATGTTGGACATTGACTTCGGCTTGACATTGGGCTCTGATGTAAACCCGATTTTTATTTCCAAACAAAATGCAACGTCCCCACAACGTTGGGGTACAATGTCAATCTGACGTCATGTTGACTTCTTATACCTGCTGGCTGTTTAAGGCTATTTCGGTCAACATAAAGTACACAACTATCATCTTCCCATCAGTGACATGTATCTAAACAGTCTCTCGGTCAATGCATGTAAAGATTTTAAACATCTTCTTTTGGATACTTTTAATGCTTCCAACCAGTTTGCTGCAATTATAAATCACCCATGTCTTGAGGAAGTTCATTATGATGTGATTTATATTCTACGTGATTGGACAGGATTTTTCCAATCCCCATAGACGAGAAAAAATAAAGTAGTGACTGCAGGTTACAGGAACGTAGTGGAGTGAAAGTATTGATACTGCACTGAAAATGTACTTAAAAGAAAGTAAAAGAACACATTTTTAAAACTACTTAGTAAATTATAATTTCTGAGCAAAACTACTCAATTACAGCCGTTTGAGTATTTGTAATTTGTTACTTTACACTACTGGTAAAATATGAGCATAATGCAGTTATTGTGATTTTTTTTTTTTTACAGAAAAATTCTGTAAAATGCCATCATTAAAAACCTGTTAACTGGTCACATTAACATTTAACTGGTCGTCCATTCCATGCACACGCACAAAATCTGTATCCAATGCTCAGTGGCTGAAAGAAGAAAAGAAAGACAATATATATATATATATATATATATATATATATATATATATATATATATATATATATATATATATATATATATATATATATATATATATATATATATATATTTACACATGGCTTGTATATAATATAATATATAATTATATAATATAATATAATATAATATAATGTAATATAATATAATATAATATAATATAATATAATATAATATAATATAATATAATATAATATAATATAATATAATATAATATAAACATAGCCAGAAACGCTGACCTCCACTGGCTCTGGACACAAACTGGCTGTCATGTTCTAACTCATCCATCACTTTGCTTGTTAACTCACAAACCGATAGGGATTGTTTATTAATTAACATCCCATACTCATTACACCCTATCACCAGTTACAAGACAAACAGTGAACAATTAATATGGCTAAACTCCCATGGCAAGACACACTGCAAAGTAAATAGTATTTGAAATTTTGCCCTTGCATGAATTATGAATAATTTGTATATATATATATATATATATATATATATATATATATATATATATATATATATATATATATATATATATATATATATATATATATATATATATATATATATATATATATATATATATATATATATATATATATATATATATATACACATATACATACACACACATTGTTAAACCCAAAAAGTTAAGATAATGAGTATTGTGAACTTAATCCATTTGAGTAAAGGAAGCAATTTGAGCACAGTAAAACCCAATAAATCAAGAGAACTCAAACCAACTGAGTACTGTAAAACCCAATAAGTTGAGGCAACTCAAACCATTTGAGGAAACTGATTGCAACAAACCATTTGAGTTGAAAAAAAACTCATCTATATGAGTTCTGTAAACTTACTCCATTTAAGTTGAAGTAATAAGGTATTTAAGTCATTATCTTCAACAGTGAGTTTAAAACTCTATTCAAATTAGTAGAATTAACTCTTTGTACATTTTGAGTTAATGACACTCATTTCATTTGATAAAGTTGACTGTTGGGTTTTACAGTGTATAAATATATATAGTATTGAGATTACATGGTTATTTGAAAGGAATTGGTATCAACAGAGCATTATATATGTATCTAGAATGGCAATAATGTTAATTGGATGTATTTTTATTGCAATGCTCAGCTTAAAACCTGAATTGAGACTTCTAATCTCTTTTCATTAATCGATATAAATTGCATGAATTAGATCTGTAATAGATTAGCTGTCATGATGATTTACTGAAAGCGATGAACTCTGTGGGGTTCTTTGACCAATAACCGCAAGGCTTCTAGCTGTTTGATCCTGCGGTTTGGCTGGTCTTTGGTACACATGTCTGTATCATGTCTGTAATGTTTTTTTGAGATTTCGGTGGAGAGTGTGAATGGGTTTGTCTATTGGATTTGACATGAGAGGCAGGGATCTGCCACGGAGACAAATTACGCTCTTAGAATCTCAAATATCTCACACTGGCCTCTGATGTGCAAAGAGATTTTGAGAAATGGGTTTTAGAGAAGTAACACAGTAGTAACAAAAAAGTCATTAAATGATTTGTTCAGTTCTGTAGTCCATAAAACAAACGAAGACTACATATATGCGCACACACGGACATACACATGTGTGTGAACTTATTTATGGTTTACGAGGACATGAAATTGTATAATGACATCACCTAGTAATGACATCACCTTGATAGTGAAATTTTAAAAACATACATTTCACGCGAACATTTGAACGCTGTTGAACACATTCTTAAACACCGCTGATTTGCCATTATGTTCACGTGCTCAACAGAAATGACTGTGATTGGCCATGAAGGTCATCAGTTCACCAAACTCACCGCTGTTTACTGAGTGCAACCACAGATACAGACACTGGAGTGTATCAAAGTCATAGTCATATCAATTAGCTAGTTCTTCTATAAGCTGACATACGAGCGATCCGCTGATGAATCTCAGCTTTAAAACACTCCAGTGTTCCTGTATCTGTGGTTACACTCAGTAAACAGCGGTGAGTTTGGTGAACTGATGACCATTACGGTCATTTCTGTTGAGCGCGTAAACTCAGTGGCAAATCAGCGGTGTTTAAAAACATGCTCAACACTGTTCAAATGTTAGCGGGAAATGGATGTTACCTTAACGGGTCTTTTGACATTCAATATTTGCCACAGGTTTCCTGTGAGGGTTGGGTTTATGGGTATAGGGGTAGAACAAGGCCATATATTAAGCAGTTTTTAAAGTATAAAATACATTATGGGCATGGAGAGTCCTTGTAAACCATATATACTCGTCCCTGAAACCTGTGGCAAATATTAAATGTCAAAAGACAGTGTTAAAGGGGAAATGAAGCACTCAGTCAAGTTTACATTATTTTGTAAATTGATTTTCACTTTAATGGACATGTATATATAAATATAACCCTCTGACGTCAGACACAGCAATATTCCAAGATGCCGGCACCCTAGGTCTAAAAACATGCCGTTTTCTTCTAAATGGTTACATTAATTAAGTTTGTTTAATATAATATCATTAAAGTGGAATCCAATGTACAAACTTGACTGAGTGCTTCATTTCCCCTTTAAGTACTATTTTGAAATGTTCAAACGCAAACACAGAAAAATAACAGAATTTTATTTTCTTAAATCGTGACATTCTTGAAGATAAATTAGATAAAATATAATCCGCATACTACTATGTTCTAAAAGTATGTTCTCTTTTTGTGAAGGAAACGTGCATACTTTTGAGTGAATTCAAGCACTTGCACATACCAACACATCTCATGGCAATTTGTATTATTTTTTTATTCACTTGCTAATTTGTATGATCACATTCATATATTTTAGTATGATTTGCTTATGCCCAATGAAATTGGGTTTAGGGGTGATGCTTGGGAACCCACCTTGGTCACACTTTATTTTGCATCTTGCATCTACATGCAAATTAATTCTAGATTATAAGTAGACTGTTAGGTTGGGGTTAGTGTAAGTTGACATGTACCTGTAAAGTTTCTTATAGTCAGGTAAATGTCTGTTGAAGGAGCAGTATCAACAGATATAAAGCAGACAGTCTACTAATACTCAAATGGACCATCAAAATAAAGTGTTACCCCCACCTCCTTTTAAAATGTGTACATTTTTGCATGAATGAAATTGTATAGTTTGAATTTGCCTTTTTTTATGACAACATGCAAAAAAAATAGTTACATCTCCTCATTAGATCGGGCTGGACATACAGTACTTCTTGATTTAACAAACCACACTGTTGCTTAGTTTTGTGACCTGTCAATAATCTTGTCACATCATCCATATTTAATACATATTTAAGTTCCTGCCATATTTTAAATGCAGCAGCACATTAATCTCCCAATTGCAGGCCTTTCCGGTAAAGAAATCTCCTCAGGTGTTTTCAGTAAATAATGACCAATTGTGCCTATATAAAAATTCACATTGTTGTCGCAGATGAAATTTGACACAGAAAACATGAAATAAATGTCTTCTTAATGTCTTATCAGTTTTTATTAGATAAGTTATTAATTCATGATCTCCTCTTAACTACTGATCTTGCACATCCGACATCTTTATAGTTTATTAACACTTTTTACCTGTGTTTTTAGTTTCTAATCAAGTTCATGCCTAATAGCCAATATATTGTGGGTAATATTCATGTAGCTTAAAACCCAATTCATCATACTATGATTTGGGACAGGCTAATTCTATTTTCGAATACTATTTAGTATAGATAGTACAGCACGTGAATTGTAATGCAGCATATTCAGACAGTATGTGAATCGGGAAGCACCAAATTTCAAGTCAAATGAAAATATCTTGGTTTATCTACGATTAGAAGTTTGTTCTGGAAAACAGGACTGAAATAAAGATGACATTTTTTTCTTTCTTTTTTTAGGTTCATCTAGTCACGCAAAGGCAAAAGACAGGGTTGTCAAACAATTTCTGCAACAGAACAAGCTCATTAATTTATCATGCTGGGTAATCTCACTGCACTCTTGCCATAAAATGTCTTGGGCAAAAACGATAAACAGCATCAATAAAAACAACTAGTGTTTGTACTGTGTGCCCCTAGTCAGTTCCACAGTATGTTGCTGACAGCTTTAGATGTTGCAAAGTGAAATTGTTTCTGCATTGCGAATCGTCTCAGCTCTGTGACACTATGATGTCTATTAGCTGTTATAGTAAAAGCTGTCGCAGACAAAAAGGTTTGCATAGCTAATCGTATAATGAAAATTTTCATAATATTATGAGTGCATCTCAAAAATAACTAAATACAAACTGAATTGGGCATGTTGGAATGACGGTGAGATGAATTCAAAGACTTACATAAGCACAAAACATCAATTTTGATTAATTATTCGACATTTAGATCATAACATGAAAGGGCGAAGAATTGGCATGGACAGAGGGGATGTGTCCCCACCAATATCCACCAATTAATGAAATGTCCCTATCATTAATTTAATCGACATCAAAATAAAATAAAGCTCAGTTAAATCTTAGTATACACGTGCACAAAATCAAGTTCACTACGAGTTAACCATAATACTAATAATCAAAGCTGGCCTCCATGATTAGGAAAAACAATAATCGGGATAAAACATTTACATTTCGTCACACACCTCACATTCATAGCTCCCTAAAGCCTGACTGCAGTAAAATAATGTAAATTGACTTTTGCAGCATAGGACATGATTGTTATTTGTATTATTAAGTGTTTATTTTATATTATTAAATACTTTATTCATAGTTTTAAAAGGTCAAAACAAAATTTGTGCTGTTCAATGCATGTGCTCAAGGGATGTATGACCCCACCAATGTCAAGAGCTAATCTACACCCTTGATAGCATGCAACATACATTAAATATCAGAACAAAGTTTAATACATTTTAGTGCATTAAATTATGAAACGTACAATTAAAATACATATATTATAGTGTTACCGCTGTTATACTATTATATTATAGTGGCAACCGCTGCCCAGCTGTTTGCCGTGTCCCCCCCTGACGTCACCCACAATCTCTAATCCAGCCGGTGCCACCGAGGCATAAAAATGGTGACAGGACGCTACTCAAGAGGCCCTGAATTTCTGTGTTATGTTGTGTGTCAGTGAAATTTGCTATCCGTTTTCTGTGTGTTACAATTTGGTATATGTCCGTTGTTATTTGACTGTTCTCCATTTGTCTGCCGACAGGTAAGAATGTCGCGCGACATACATTGTGCACACGTAGTTTTGAATATCACTGTTGTTAGACACACTAGGTAAGGGGCGTGCTCCACCCACTGTACGTTTGTTTTCTGATTGTATATATTAGAGTAGGTTAGTGTGTAATAGACGCGAAGATTTATTTTCAATTGCTGTATTTTTCCTTTGGATAGTTAGGGTAGATGTTGGGCCAGTAGATTGTTTTGTTTAATTTATTTCTATCGTTTGGACGCCGCCCGCGTCTTATCTCTCCAACTCTCCCATCTATCTGTTCAAACATCTTGTGTTCCAGTTGTTGTCTGTAAAGTTCAATATATCCTTGTTAATATTTATCGTTCTTTCTATATACATATTTTTGCATTTATTATTATCACTATCTTTGTAAATAAACTCACTTTATTGCATTTAGTTAGTCTTGGTATTTTGTTCCTCACTTGTTGATATTGTGTGTTTGCTTATGTGTTTCACCCAAAATGAATGTTACTGTCCTTCCCCTTTACTCACCATCTTTAAAACCGTAACAGTTGCATTAAATAAAATTTATTTTACATTTTTTATTAATAATACTTGAACTTCATATTTCTAACTATGCACATGGATTTTACAAAGTAATTATACTTAAAGTCAAAATAGAAGTGCACGTTGCGTACCATTTGCTATGTACGTTTAGTTTAAATTCAAGAAATTAAATCAAAGCTTGGGACAACACAATGGCTCAGTGGTTAGCACTGTCACCTCACAGCAAGGTCGCTGGGTCGAGTTCCGGCTTGTCTAGTTGGCATTTCTGTGTGGAGTTTGCATGTGCTCCGGTTTCCCAAAAGTCCAAAGACATGCGCTATAGGTGAATTAAATAAACTAAACACTTAGTGTATGAGTGTGTGAGTAAATATGAGAGTGTATGGGTGTTTCCAAGTACTGGGTTGTGGCTGGAAGGGCATCTGCCGTGTAAAACATATGCTGGATAAGTTGGCGGCTCATTCTGCTGTGGCAGTCCCTAATAATTAAAGGGACTAAGCCGAAGGAAAATTAATGAATGAAAAGTCAAAGCTTGATTTAATGGCATGACCCTGAAAGCATCATCACTAATCAGATTTCTGTTTTGACCACTTGTTGGCTGAATTTAAAGGAATAGTTCAACATAATATTTTTATTATCTGTTCATTGGTGTTAGGAAGTGGTGGAAGTGGTGTTAGTGAGACCAGCAGAGGGCACCCAACCTGCGGTCTGTGTGGGTCCTAATGCCCCAGTATAGTGAAGGGGACTCTATACTGCTCAGTGAGCGCCGTCTTTCGGATGAGACGTTAAAGCGAGGTCCCGACTCTCTGTGGTCATTATAAATCCCAGCATGTCCTTCAAAAAAGAGTCAGGGTTTAACCCATGGTATCCTGGCCAAATTTTCCCAATGGCCTCTGTGCATCATAGCCTCCTAACCATCCCCATACCATAATTGGCTTCACTCACTCTGTCTCCTTTCCACCAATCAGCTGTGTAATGTTCAGTCTGGTGCAATATGACTGCCGCCACGTCATCCAGGTGGATGCTGCACACTGGTGGTGGATGAGGATGTTTAAAGCACTTTGAACGTCCAGAAAAGGGCTATATAAAATGTAAGGAACTAGTAATTATTAATTTACTCACTTCCAGGCCATCCAATATTTTCATGAGTAGAAAAGGGTATATTTAGCTGAAACCAGGATCCTTGGTCATACATAAAATGCAAATCAGTGGCTATTGCATACCTGTCAACCCTCATGATTTTCTAGGGATTCTCCTGTATTTTACAAGTCTATCCCACTATCACTATCATCCCGTAAAGGTATTTTCCTGTATTTCTCCCATATTTTAAATCTTTCTATGAAGGGTGGCAATATACATTAAAGAGCTGATCTACCCTATACGCAACCCATACCGCCGAACCACCAGGGGGTGCCCCTTTTCTTTTAAACATGAATCTGTTCTGTGCTTTCATTTTATTTACAAACACTTTGTAATTAATCTAAAACGGCAGGATTGCCTTCCTTTCCTTTACAGATGTCGTTGCCCCTAATGTGCAATCCTCAAAACAGTTGGTTCATGTAGCGGTGCATTACTGTCAGACGCACTCCATACTAATAACTAGATGCTGTTTCCCAAACGGATTTTGTACACGCGATTTGAAGTGGAGCGAATGTGCACACTCTGGGTTTTGGATGCTTGTTTGAACAGACATATACACATAATAACATCTAAACATGTCGATATTGGTGGGTTTTCTTTTGAACACAGCAAATTTTGTCTTAAATGAGCATAAACAGTTAGGAAAAGCAATTGAATGTCATTTAATGTAATCCAATAAAAAATCTAAATGAGAGATTCATTTACTGCTCTTTAATCAGAATGTTAAAGTCATACAGTGAAGAAAAGGTTTATGAGATTTGATAACTTAATTCTATTTCTTTATAATAGCTATTAATTTGAATAGGCTAAACTGATTGCTAATTTATTTGCAGCTTTTTCTAATGTATACTATTTATTCTATCCTTTGTAAATAATAATAATTATATATATAAAAAACATATTACTGACCATTTCAACTGTTTATTTACAATGAAAAGGCTCCAGATGAACATATTTAGTCATTTGGGGATTTTTTTTTCTATACCTTATTTTCACATCCCAATGTTGACAGGTATCCAGAGTCCAAAACAAACCCAACAACAACACACAAATGAAACAAAATTATTGGTGAGCCCCCTGGTGATGTACTGATGTTTACTGATGATTGAAGTTTAAAAAAATCTTTTGAAATAAAGTTAAAAACTAAAACAGAAATAATTTCGAGACTGGCCCGAGGACTTGCGGAAGTCAGAAAGACCAGCAGTCCTGGCTGAGTGTTGACTTCTGCGGCCTTTGGAAAGATCTCTGTTCTTGTTTATACTCTTTGTCCTTTGTTCTCATGCCTGTGAACGGTTCATCTTTCAAGCCTGTCACTTTCAAGAATCAGTTCTGACTTTGTAACTATTGAGCTGTAAATTGACCAGACACAAATTCCCTGCGGATAAAGTTTGCCGATCCATTATTTAACTTCTGTTGTGGCACTCTTTGAAAACTTTCACCGCTGACCAATAAAAGTCTTTATATTACAGTATATAGTCAATGCCACTCTCTTGCATGAAATTCTAGAGCGCCAAAGGGTATTTGAGCTTCTTCTATGCGCAAATACATATTGTCAATCTTTTTGGCTTCAGGGATCAGACCTAAAACCTCACAAAAATTCATAGACATGAATTCTTTTTTTTGCCCCAGAGAATGGCCTTGACTAATAAGACAAACAAGTCATTATAGTATTTCACTGGCTTTTTTTCGCATTCTCCTCAGGGATTCAGTGAGCACTGAACCAGACACAGTTAAATTTTGCCCGGCTGTTTGTAAAGGCTTTATTTATTGCCTCTGTGAATGGGTAAACTTGTTTTTTTTTTTTTTTTTTTTTCTTTTTTTATTTTGCATTTCAAAAGTCATTTAAGAGCCCCCTGAAAGGGTGCATGCATATAGTATCAATCAAAAAAACTGAATTATTTACAAAAATAGCAGCATCAGAAATATTGTACTGCTATAGATGAATCCAGGTCTGTCTGAGCTGTGTGTCAAATGTAAATCAGACATTGGATCTTTCCATCACTGTATGTGGAGTTGTCCTCTTATACAGAGGACTTGATTAGGCTGCAGCTCAACTTAATCTTAAAATGTTTGCTTTAATTGGGATCAAGGACTTGCTTACTGGGTCTCAATGATGATATACCTTATAATTTTCTGAATAGAGACCTTCTACATATTTTGGTTTTCTTTGCTCAGATATGTATCCTTGTAAAGTGGATTAATGAAGAATTCCCTAGTTTAAATCAATGGCTGCTTGCGGTCTGCAACATGATTCCACTTTAGGAACCTCTACATCTCTAAGACTAAGGGCCTTATCATCCACCCGGCGCAATAAGGTGCAAGACGTGTATGGCACGATTTGTTGCTATTTTCAGACCAGCTCAACTCTGATTTTCATGTGTTGTGCCATCTTGTTTAAATAGCAAATCCAGTTGTGCCACTTTGTGGACTCATGGATGTTCCGGTCTAAAAAGGAGGTGTTATAAGGCATATTGTTGGCTTGTTGCTATTTTGAGGAACTGTTGACCATCTAAAAGCTGGTCTAAAGTCCAGCACAGAGCGTGTTAGTTATGCGCTTATATGCAGGTCCAAAACGTGTACACATTGCTTAATACACACAGGATGTACAGCAGTACACAAATATCTTTACGTATGAAAAAAAAAATTGGTTATGTTTAAAAAAATATTGTTTACTACAATAATATAAAAAACAACTACATAAAATGCCTTCATGTCGGGGGGCTTTTTTCAGTTTATTCATGACAATTTGCATTTGTATAATGTTATTATTATTAGCAGTATTATTTATTATTTGCATATTTATATTTGTTTTAATAAAAACAAGTTTTAATTTGTCCACCTGTTGAGTTTTGGAGATGTATGCATCACCATATGGGGCATAAGAATAGGATGTGTATTTGGATAAAACTCGTTTTTTTGACCACAGTTCGTTATTATTGTTCATTTATTCGTTTACTGGAAATTGGACCTGAATTTAGAAATAGTTTTAAAACAAATCTTTGCTCTTAACAAATAAAATTAAATAAGTAGGCTAATGGATGCCTTCAGTTCGAACAACACCATTTACTTATCCATGAAAGTAAAGGATTAAAGTAAAGAGTAAAAGTAACATAAATAGAAAGTAAAGAGGTCTTTTTAACTGTTTTCTCACTAGTTAAGCATTCAGTTTTTCCACTTACAAAGTACATCATGTAAATTACAAATGTGCCATGGTGCAATGCAACTGACTCTTAAAAGGAATGGGAGATGAGATTCTGATTATTTTATGCACGTTATGCTCAGCTCAGCCATAACTCATTAAGAGAATTAGCACAACCCTGTTAGACCATGCGCCAGGGTGTAGACCACATTTTTCTATCCTTAAAAATCACAAAAGTAGATTTGGACACGTCCTTAATACTTTGCACCATGCGCTATAGACTTTGTGCCTAGATTATTAAAATAGAGCCCTAAAAGCTTGTCTGTAAGACTCAGTCTGGACAAAAGAAATGTAATCTGCCTTTTTGTGAAATTACTTTTTATTTTATGTCCTTATTTATTATTATTATTATTATTATTATTATTATTATTATTAGTTTATTTAATTACTAATTAAAATTGTATTACTTTAATTTGTTAACTAATTTATTATTACTATTCTTATTATAATTTTTCATGCGGGGTTCAGGATTCAAATTACATGAATGATGGACATTATTTCTGACATGTTTTTCCACTAAAAACGTATATTTGGAAAAAAGAAATAATGTACTGCTACAATTTAAATGTATCTGTTGGCAATAATCAAAATGAACTTTGTTTTATTTCATTGTTTAAAGACCATATATAACATGCTTCATCTTGTAATTCTCTGACAGTAGCAGTGTAACCCAAGGCTGGCGTACCAGGCAATTGTTCAGAGTAACATTTGGTCTTAGGCACAGGGCGCCCTAATTTAATGTCACAGTTTTATGTAAAAAAAAAAGAAAAAAAAAAAGGAAAGGTTACATTCCACCAAAAAAAAAAGCACAATTCAAACAGTCTCTCTCTTTTCTCTCTCTCTCTCTTTTCTCTCTCTCTCTCTCTCTATGAGACATTATGCTCAAAGGCAATGATGTTTAATGACTTTGAAGAATCCAGCCTGCTGACTTATCTGAATGTAAAACCTGCGGGTACATTTGTCATTGAATGTTTGTATACCATCATAAAACTCTGAATTCCCTAAATATATTCTAATTGTCTTTGTATTTCTTACATGGGGTTTATTAGCTTTTCCACAGTCAAATTTAATTTGGCACATTAATAACTGATAGTTTAAACAGCTGCTGAAAAAGAAAACTGTGTTTCCCCGCACAATATGGCAACAATGTGCCTTAATAAATAGAATAAATGATATCTGTAATGAGAAGTGTGGGAGTAATAATAGCTGTTAATTATCTGGGAAGAAGTAATTGTTTTCATATTACAATTTCAAGCAACAGCATTTGTGAAATATAGTTGATTTCCATGGACAATTATTTTGACTGGACTTTTGTTCTCAAATAAGAAAAGCAATAATAATAATTTTAAGAAGACAGTTAAAAGTGGAGAGAGTCAGTGTTTGGAAACAGAAATGTTAAGTTTATAATTTATTAAAAGCACTTGCTTTAATTGGCTATTTAAAACGTTAAATCATTTTTACAGTATTTATGATGTTTGAAGGAGACTTCCTGTTTTTGAGTGTAGAGTGCGTCAAATTAAATTTTGTGGCCTTATTATGTACTTATATTTAAATTAATCATTTAGTACAATGCGCTTATACATGCTTTTACATACATGCTTTTGTACTTTTATTAAAAAATATATCTGCATGTAATTACATTTGTAATTAATTTAAATTACACAATTGACCAATGGCTTACACCTTAACCCACCCAAAAACCTATACCACTATACCCCATCTCACCTCAAAAGTACCAAATGTGTTGTGCAATACAATACACTACCTGACAAAAGTCTTGTCATCGATCCCAGTTGCAAGAGCAACAAATAATAACTTGACTTCTAGTTGATCATTTGGAAAAGAGGCAGAAGGGATTTTCAGATGAATCATCTGTTGAACTGCATCCCAATCATCACAAATACTGCAGAAGACCTATTGGAACCTGCATAGGCCCAAGATTCTTCCAGAAATCAGTAAAACTTGGTAAAGGAAAAATCATGATTTGGGGTTACATTCAGTAATGGGGTTGTGCAAGAGATTTGCAGAGTGGATGGCAACATCAACAGCCTGAGGTATCTAGACATTTGTGCTGTCCATTACATTACAAACCACAGGAGAGGGCAAATTCTTCAGCAAGATAGCAATCCTTCTCATCATCCACATCAAAGTACCTGAATGCAAAGAAGGTCAATATGCTCCAGGATTGGCCAGCCCAGTCACCAGAAATGAACATTATTGAGCATGTCTGGGGTAAGATGAAGGAGGAGGCATTGAAGATGAATTCAAAGAATCTTGATGAACTCTGGGAGTCCTGCAAGAACGCTTTCTTTGCCATTCCAGATGACTTTATTAATAAGTTTTCTAAGTCAATGTAGAGATGTATGGATGCAGTCCTCCGAGCTCATGTGAGTCAGACACAATATTAATTCTTTTTCACCGCTCCAGGACTTTATATTCTATACTGCACATTATTTCTGTTTAGTGACAAGACTTTTGTCTAAGCAAAGTCTGACCTTACTGTCCTAATAAAATAATTAAAAATCAAGGCATGATCATATTTTATTTTGGTAAAATAAGCGTAATCTAGAGGGCTTTGCCTTTCATATAAGCCACTTCTGATACCAAAATGATCAACTAGAAATCAAGTTATTATTTGTTGTTCTTAAAACATGGATAAGCAACAAGACTTTTGTCAGATAGTGTATATGTTACCAATAATACAATATAAGTATGTTGTACATATTTTTTTTTATCTAAGTACCTAATCAATATCACTTTAAGAGTTCACCTGAAAATGAAAATTCTGTCATCATTTACACTTAATTTGTTCAAAATCTATTTTACTTCCATTTTCTTTTTTGTTTTTCCTACTTACAGTAACAGATTTCAGCTTTCCTGAAAATTATTATTTTTTTGTTCAAAAGAACTCATAAAGGTTTGAAACCACACAAGGGTGATTAAATAATGAATACATTTTCATTTTTGGGTGAACTATCCTTTTAATGTAAAGTGGGACCAATTAAATGTACTAAAGGGATTGTACAGTATTAGTCGAAAGCTAATTGAATGCTAGTTAAGCATCTAGTTTAATGCATCCAATGCGTTTGATGTTCCATTAACATTCAGCATGATGTAAAAGCGCAAGCGATCGTTTAAATTATTTTAGAATATTTTAAATTAATAAAAACTTCTTGCTGACAAATGAATAAAACTGAATGGTCTGAAGGAGGGTGGCAAATAATGCAAAAAGGGATGAAGTATAATGCATCTTAAACTGAATGCAGGTTTCTTTGGGTAATAGTTTCATCAATAAAATTAATAAGTAACTCTATAATAATAGAAATATGTGATGTCATATTTCTAAACAAAAGTGTAAATAGTTTCCAGTGAGGGTTGGGTTTAGGGGTAAGGGGATAGGTGTTTCTCTACTTTAGCTCTTTCACTTTTTCATAAACACACAGCATTGTTAAAAACCTTGACTTTGGTCAGTTTCTGTGGTTAAATATGACAGTCACAGCATAGACTGCTGATTCTATTCTGGTTAAGATGCCTTTAGTAAAGGTCAGCTCTCCGTCTTTGTGTGTTTTCTGTTTGTGATGTTTTGCATTGGTAGCGGAGTTTACTCTTTCAGTGATCTGTATCTTTTTTTTTAGCTCTTGGCAGCCTTCTGGTCATCTTTGCTACTTCTTCAGAAATTGCTTTGATCACCTATTGATGATTTTGTAGCTTTGAAGTAAAACTTAGAAAGATCAGCCTCTTTTATGCAGTGGATTACAGACCTCATACATTTAACAAGGACTTCTTTCGAAAGCTTTTGTCACCTCATATCTAGCTCTGACAGCCTGAATTTGAGGGGAGATTGTATGAATATTCACGTTTTCTGCCCATCCAATTCTCAAGATTTTCAAAATCTTTTGAACTCATTAAAACTTTTTAAAGAAGTTTGACAACTTTCACTCTAGAAATGACACAGTTAAGGTTGTTTCTTGCAGTTTATTATTTATTTATTGTTATTTATAATTTATTTCATTATTTATATGCCAATTTAGCCCCATTTAAATCTGGTATTAAAGGCACAGCATGTTATTTTTCCTGCAAGCAAAGACATAGTTTAATGACGGCGTGACTGAGAGTGTAATCGTGGGAGTTGTGGTCTTCATTACATCTATAGGGGAACTATGCAGAAATGATGTCCGTGGATGAGCTGACGTATTTGTAACGTATTATCAAGAAGCAACATAAGGATGAAAATGAAGCGAAATGACAGAACTGAAGTAATTGCTGATGAGAATCGAGTGCGATGCAACAAAATATGTAGCAGAGCTTTTATTTTGCCACAGTTCTCCACTCCAGATATAATTTTTATTATAGTAAATACAATTTAGGTTAGAGTCTATTAAAACACACATATTAACACGTCTTTGGTGTTTCCCTGTTTTTTATAAAATCAAACAAGAAATCAAGGGTGTGTGATGTCATTACTGCATGGCCAACACAGTCATGTGACTAGTTGACTAGGGTTTTTAAATTCTTCAAAACTTATGGGCTAATGTACACAAGTCAGAAAAACATTTAACACTATAAATGTGCTCAAACAGTGATAGAAATAACAATGAAAACGATGATGACAAAAAACTATTTGCATACTGAGCTGATATTGGATCATTATGGGATGTGTTGTGAGAAAGTGCACCAAAACTGCAATGAGAAATAAAAGTACAAATCTGTTACCAGGGCAGTAACTTTTCAAAAGATACACTTGTGTGCCTAATAGTTGAACGTTAAAACATTAAGGGTACACTTTTGCATTTTCAAGGTACCACTAAGGTACACATTAGTACTTTTTAGGTACTAATTTGTTGCTGAGAATTTTATTTCAGCATGTTGATTTACTTCCTATACTGAAACGGAATAATAATAATAATAATTTCCTAACAATAAACCAACAGTAAGAGGGGCATGGTTAAGAATTTTTTTTTTTTTTGACTGAAGCTATCAAAATAACATCAACAGAGAAGAATTGCCACTCCAAACACAAATGGTCAGAATTTGATTAAAGATTACCAAAAATAAATAAATAAAGAAAAAAAATTGAGTGGATTGTTAACTTTTAAAGACTAACAATGTGCGCAAGCAAAATAAACATTATGCATTTTGATTTGACATGGACTTAAAGGTCCAAATGTGGACCTGATAGTTACAAAAGGATGGCTTTTAAAAGGCATCACCCCAGTGACAGATTTGTATATTTTTTTCTGAAAATGTAGGTACTCATATTTTGTTGAACCTAAACAGACAGGCAATGATTAAATTTGTCAATTTTATCTTTAATCTTTCTATTTGCTTGCTATCATGCTCACTTCTAAACTGTGTGACATGTTCATTTAATAGCACTTTGGCATTAGCAATATTAAGTTTGTCAAAATGTAATAAAACAGGGAAGGGTCGCATATGGTCAAAATAGACACATTTGTAAGTACCAGATGGAAAAGATTCTTTGTTTTAGCTGAACACGTGTGATCAGATCACTGACATGGCAATGCATGTTAATACAATTCATGTTGGTATTTTTTGGACACTGTCTGGTCGTGTTTGAATCCATACTGTCGTGTCTTTTGCCCATACTCCCCCAAGCAGTTTTCGGACTCCTACAGAGCCACCCATCTGTGCCATTTCACAGAAACCTCAGTGGTTTGGGCACTGAGTGGTTGGTGAGTCTGTTTAACCATACTGTACATGTAGAATTGCTGTGGAGTTTGCTACTCTTAAGCTGAGCAGTTCTGAGGATTTGCTCTGGCTGAATGAGTCCAGCCACAGATTCATATTTCATGTGAAATCCTCAGTATGCAGGAGAAAAAAAACAACAACATTATTTTATTACTATTACTATTATTATTATTATTATAAAGTTTATTGGTAATAAAAACTTACCAGAAGATACTGTAAGTTGCCCTTACAGAACAATAAATATATTTCAAAAACCAGAATAGATCTGTTTGGTTGATCCCAGAAAATAATTAGCATTTTCGAGCCATGAATCTCTCTGACTACTATTAAAACTTTTTTCTAAATAACGTTATTAATACATGTCAAGTTTCTGTGTTCCTACTGTCATGTGTTCCATGTGCTTTTGTTGTATTATGTGATTCCTTTGTTCTGTTTTCCAACCATTTATCGGTGTTCATTATGCTGAGTTCAGACTGCAGAACTTACTTGTAAAGTCATGCCGAGTGAAACCCCCTGTCGCCGATCCATCTTACAGTGTAAACAGAGCAGTGATGGAACGCTAGGCCAGATAGTCATGCAGTGTAAAAACATGTGTCACGACTACTTTGAAAATCATGCAGTCTGAATTCAGCATTAGTTCCACCTGTGTTTACATCCCTGTTTGTCAGTATTTATCATGTCTTGTGTATTTATACTCCCTAGTTTTGATTATTCCTTGTCCGGTCTTGTGTTGTCAACCTCCTTGTCATCCTGATCTGTTATCGAATCCTGTTTCCCTTGAAGAGTGTGTAAATTAGAAGAGCTTTTGATAATACCAGTTTCCTGTGCATTTGTGAAGAGTGCATCTGTGATAATACATGTATTTATTATGGATACAGTGCAAAATTTTAACTTGTTACAAAACAAAATTGTATAGTAATTCAAACAGTGTCATTTAAACTTCAAACTTTAAACATTTAGCTTTACCATCAGAAATAAATTGTATTTTGGCAAAATGAAATAGAAATATCATGGTTTGTTTGCAAGGCAAAACTGGTTTCAGTTGCAGCAGTTGATTAAAACAAACAAACAAACAAACAAACAAACAAACAAACAAAAAAGCAAACTAACCTTGGTAATGATGAGAACGGACATCTGACATCTACAAGTTGAAGACAAAAAGGAACAAATGAGAAACTAGTGTACAAAATTAACAAAAAAAAATATTAGTAACCACAAAGACTATTAAACACAGACAAACAGAAAGAGAAAACAGAAAGAATCAAAAAAACAGCATGAACAAAAACATTTACATTTTTCCACCATTACTCCCTTACCGTATTTCCTTATCTTTATCATTGTACTATATCATAATTTAACAGTTGCATAGTTCCCATTAGTTAAGTTATTAGCATTTTAAACACCTTTATATAGCATGAACACATTACACTGACCAAAATGAAAGAGGTCTTTTATATTGTTAAAAATATAATAATAATAAAAAAATAAAAATAAAAAAAATAATAATAATAATAATATAAAAAATAAAAATAATAATAGACAGCTTTTGTACCTTCTGAGAAATGCAGCTGTTCATCCAATCTACCTATTATAAAAAGTTGCATTCCTCTGACATTTTTCTCTCCCTTGATTTGACATGACTGGCCGTGACATTCTTTTAAAGGGCCTTGAGTGTTTGATTGGCAGATCTAAAATGCTTCTTGCCTAAAGAATAAGCTTTGTTTTTCATTTAATAAAGAAAAAAGCTTATTTTCCAGTAAGACCAGAGAGTTGGTCCCTGTCATGGTCGGCATGGTCAAATGCTAGGGTTGCTGCTAATCCCTAGAGTCACCAAAATTAGTGAATGTTTATATATATTTAATTTTGTATTGTAAGGGCCCATCTATTTTTCCTATGACGGAACTAACAGCATGGGTGAAGGTTAAATGCATGTAAGCCTTTTAGCACATGTGAAAAGAAATATTTTTATTCATTAAGATTTATTTTAATTTGTTTCCAACTCCGAATTTTAATCTGACTCCAATTTATAATAATTTTAGATTGATCTAATTCAAGCTGATTACCTTATAGGTTGTGATTCGGTCTAATTTAGATTGATTAACCTAATAAATCCTTATTCTCAAGTAATGGTTCATCATTTACCCGAAGTCGCTTAGAGTCAGTATGCTGGCCAGTTACATCTGCTCACGGACACAACCTCGCCAGTTCCGATTCTTAGCCGATAAGCTAATTTCCTTTAAATAATAATAGGCCGCCCCATGCTTGCACATATTTAAAGAAAAGTTTAATTTAGCTTAGTCAAAGAATATAACTGAAAGCTACTTCCTTTAAGCAATAATTGGCCGCCCCATGCTTGCTCATATTTAAAGGAAGTTGTATTTAGCCCCCTAATTTATATTATACTAAGTCAGTGATTGTCAGAAATCATCAGGTCTCTAATGCTGTGCCCATGCTCCATCCATTGATCCTGAATGTATGACAAATCCTGGTCGTAAGCTGCGGAAACATCAGCCTAAACAATCTACTAGATTTAAATGATTTCAGGAGATATTAGAGTTAAACAAGAATTTTACATTTATTTGTCAGGCAAAGATTTTCTATTCCAATTCACATAATTAAACAAAATAAGCCAATCAAGATTGTACAACATCAATTATTCGAAGATACATTTAAGTTAAGAGATTAATACCTGACCGTGTAGAAATACATTGCAGCATATAAGTCCTGATGCAGAGCTCAGAGACTCACAAACTGCAATGGGGTATCCTGCCTACAGAATCCCACAGACACTTCTGCACACTTTGCCTAAATACTCAAATCGTCATAAATTCAAGACAATAAAGCGTCACCAAGCCTCTTGCCTGGTCATGAGTTGATACAAAGACCATTTCCCTGGAGTGGAGCATCTGGCAAAGATCTTATCAAAGTCAAAACCCAAATTAACTGATATAAGGGAGATTGTAAAATATTACAGTGAAATTAAGACCACTTTACCAATCACACAGAGAGATTTAAAATGACACCAAACATGAATATAAAGCCACAAGATACACCATATTAAAAACTTAAACATTCTGTGTGGAATGTAAGTGAGCTGCTCTGGTGGAGAAGGTAAAGTCCAGGGCAAAGAGGGGGGCTCAGGATGCATGATCGAGACAACCCGAACAACTGGTTTTCTAGCTGATCTTCTTCTCAGATTAGAAAGTTTTATTGTTTTAGTGCTTGACCATTTGGTGGTCTTGTCTTGTGTGGAGCTCCTTAACCGTTTTCAGGGTTTAATATTAAGGAGAGATATAGCCATCCTTACAGTATCACACATATCACTTTATCATTATGAATTTGAAATATTTCATACAAAAAAAAAAAACAATCATCTCACAAAAACATAACTATTGGATTACTCTTCCGATGTCTTGCCCTTTGCAGCCACACTTCTGAAGTAACCAGATTGTGAATAATCATGTTAAATAATCTGTTAAATAATAGTATATAGCAAGCGTTCTCAATCTTGGTCCTGGAGTTCCGGTGTCCTGCAGATTTTAGTTATAACTCCAGTCAGACACAGGTGGGCATGCTAATCAAGCTCTTATAGGCTTCTAGAAACATCCTTGCAGGTATGTTGAGGCAAGTTGGAGCTAAAATCTGCAGGACACTGGACCCCCAGGACATAGTTTGACAACCCCTGGTATAGTAATATAACAGTTTTTACACCATAGTCAAAGTCACAATAAAGTCACAATATATGCATTATTTGAATTTCATTCATCATTTGATTGTTTTTAACTAATGTTTTTTACAAATTAATACATTTGAGGTCCTGATTAAAAATAAAGTTATTAAAGAAGTGAATGAATTTAAGTATCTTGGCATAACTCTAGACATTAATTTAAAGTTTGATAGTCATGTTAAATATTTAAGCAAGAAAGTTAAGCCGAATCTAAACTGTTTTTGATTTATTAGAAGGTTTTTAACATGTCAAACTGCAAAATTATACATGCACACAAAGATATTCTCTCACTTGACCTATTGCATTACATCTTGGTCACAAGCCTCTTTAACTACACTGAAGCCTATTGACTTGATATATAAAAAAGCAGTTAAAATTATGGACTTAAAGCATATGCTATGGCATCATTGTGAAGTTTTATGTAAACATAACTTTTTTAGTTTTGACAGTTTTATTAAATTTTAATCTTAAATTGGTTTTTAAATGTTTAAATAATCATGTTCCAATCCTGTTTTCTGATCTAATGAGTAGGCATCAAACCTCTCACAGAGTTAATGGTGAGAGCTGCTAATGGTGACTGTCTATTGCCAAAGTGTCGGACCTCCTTTGGTCAATCTGTCTTCTCTGTAAAGGGAGCCAAACTGTGGAATAATTTACCTGTTAGCCTACAATCAGAAAGTAATATAATTATTTTAGTACTGTTCTTAAAAAGTGGTTAAAAACAAAAGATCAGTGTTTGCACAAATAGTCTTCTTTTAGTTTGTTGGATCATGCCGCCTTTGCTTTTGCCTTCAGAAATTTTATGTAAAGAATTATAATGTCGTGTATATGTGTTTATTATATTTCCATTTCGTCAATTTTTCAAGCCTCCTGTGGACAGGTGTTGAGAATTAGCAAGTTTGCTAAAACACTTAAACAAATGCACTTGGTTGTCCAGTGTAATTGTGATGTCCATGTCAAATAATAAATAAAAAATAAATAAATAAATAATAATGTATTTTTAATTATTTTATTATTATTTATTATTTTATTATTATTTATTATTGTATTATGTTTTATTATATATATATATATATATATATATATATATATATACTATATATATATATAATGTATTTACATTATATATATAGAAATATATAGAAATTCTCCTTTTTTAAACACTTTTTTTTAATAAAATGCCTCAACTTGTTACAGTCAGAATATGGCACAACATGTTTGTGTAAAGAAAAGCCCCTTTGATTTGCAGCAGCCTCAGTGACACACTCATCTATGCTGCAAACACATTCTTCTCATGACTGACCAAAGAACTGCATATACCCATAATGCAACACAGACTAACAGATGTAGAGGAATAATGGCCAAGTAATGTAAATTCTGTCATTATTTACTCACTGCATGCTGTTCCAAACCCATATGACTTCCTTTCCTCCATGGTGATACTTTTTTGTTGTTGTTGTTGTTGTTATCTGAAGCTTGATGGTACATCCTTATTCACATTATATTGAAACAGGATATTCTTCAAAAATATGCTGCATGGAAACAAAAGATATTTATAAGAATGACAGTCTATTTATGAGAAAACACTGTGCATATTTACATACATACTAGTACAGCTTGCTGTTAACTCACAAAAATCTGCTTATTAAAATGACTTATTGTCATTGTTTACTGTACATGCAGACCAATAACTATTACAGGGCCAGACAGAACCTGCACTTTTTGTTGCTATTTTTGTGCAGAAATTTGTAAAAAAAATATCTAAAAAAAATAAAATAAAAAAATTACAAAATCTGAAGACAAATCCAATTAGGCAAGGCAAGTTTTTTTTTTTTTTTTGCACATTTCATACATAAAGTGCTTTACCAGGAATAAAAGACATGAAAATAAAAATGATTAAAATAATTAAAAATGATTCAAACATATTAAATGTGTTAAAACAGGTTTTAAAAGAATAAAAAAGAAAAGACACGCTAGTGAGATGTGTTTGACGCATTACAGTGCTCATTCAGTAAAGGCATAGCTAAACAGATTTGTTTTAAGTCTTGATTTGAATGTGCCTAATGTTGGAGCACATCAGACCATTTCTGAAATGTGATTCCAGCAGCAGGGGTCGTAGCTGAAGACCAATTGGAATTTCTAGTTTATTTAATCCTAATGATCTGAGTGATATGTTAGGTTTGTATTCAATGATCACATCTGAAATGTATTGAGGTCCTAGGTCATTTAGTGATTTATAGACAAGTAATAATACTTTAAATTATTCTGAATGTAACTAGGAGCCAATGTAAAGACCTGAGGACAGGTATGATGTGTTCTGATTGTCTGGTTCTGGTCTGAATCCTGGCCGCAGTGTTCTGGATGAGCTGCAACTGTCTGACTGTGTTTTGGGAAGGCTAGTAAGGAGTCCATTACAATAATCCACCCTGCTGGTGATAAAAGCATCTCTAAGTCCTCACTGCAACAAAGCATCTACTTTTTACAATGTTTTTGAGATGATAGTATGCTGGTTTACTAACTGCTTTGACATGACTATTGACTGTGACTCAGAATCACACCAAGATTCTTGACCTTATTAGAACTACTTGTTGGGTAAATAAAACTACAGTAAGTCTGAAATAATATATCTACTAAAAAAAAAGAAAACACGTCACAAAATGTGTGTACAAAGTCATCTATTTTATTGAATATTATTCTATATTATTATGAATTAATATCATATTATTCAGCGATATTCCGTGTGGGCCTACCAATAACCCAGCAATTTACTTTATTAAAAAATCTGAAAATTTACTGGTAGTGATGTTAAATTATACACACTAAAAAGTGCTAACCCAACACAGGGTAAATATGGGCAATCCCAACAGTGGATAGTTTAGATTCTGTATAATCCACAGCCATATCACAGCCACAGCCTTATCACATGCAGCCCAAGACCAGTTACTCACTGAAGCTAAGCAGGGCTGGGCCTAATCAGTATACCTGAATAAGAGACCACATGTGAAAACTAAGTTGCTGTTGGAAGTGATGTTAGTGAGGCAAGCAGGGGGCGCACAGTCTGCGGTCTGAGTGAGTCCTAATGACCCAATATAGTGAAGGGGACACTATACTGTCAGTGAGTGCCGTCTTTCGATGAGACGTTTAACCGGGTCATAACAGTTTGTGGTCATTAAAAATCCCATGACTTGTAAAGAGGAGGGGTGTAACCCCTGTGTCCTGACCAAATTCCCACCATTGGCCCTTACCCATCATGGGCTCCCAATTAAATTTATCCTGTGGCTGCTGTCGCATCGTTCAAGCAGATGCTGCACTGGTGATGGTGTAAAGTGACCCCTCCCCCTCATGATTGTGAAGCTCTTTGGGTGTATGTCCATACACAACACATGCGCTTTATAAATACACATTACTTACTAATCTAACAGTTTAGATTTTTCCATATTTGACTCAACATTGAGTTAACAAAACCCAGCATGTAGTAATTTATGTATCTAGGCCATGTCCGCATGAATACATTTTATTTAAAATTGATGATTTTTTTTCTCCAATTGGTCTTCTGTCCACACTGAGACAGTGATCATTGATTTTAATCAAATCACTTTTTATTGTCACATCATCAGCAGCACGGCTTTTAGGAAACAAAGAAAAACATTTATTCGAAAACGCTCTCCAAAGTGGATCATCTGAGTGCAGAATGCCAATACAGAGGCCTTCGATAGTAATGATGCATTTTAGTGATGTGACCCATTAAATTTTGTTGGATGCTCTCCATTTTGACAGCATTGTTAAATTGGATATTTCATATGTTGTGTTATTAATATTCATAAACTGAAGAGGCTTATTGCAAGACCACTGGTAAACCTACTGCTCTTATGATTTTCCCAAATGCAACATTTCGGCTGTGGCACTTCCATTTCTGTTTACAAGATGAGAACTTATGTTTCGTAGTGAAAGAAAACATTTAATTTTGCATTACATTTAGTCTTTTTTAGCTGCAAACAGTTTGCTCTGTCTGAATTTGGACCTGTGGGACATTTGTAATACAGTACTTACTGCATTTTAACTATGTAATATAACAAGCCATCTATTATTTTTCATATTTGCATCCACATTTTCACTTGATTTTTTATAGACATTACTGAGCAACAGCAATTTCGTAATGTGTGATAAGGTTACTCAAACTTTACAATAAGGTTTCACTAGTTAATTTATTCATCAACATGAGCATATATGAACAATGCTTGTAAAGCATTTATTAATCATGGTTCAACATTTACTAATGCATTAGTAACATCCAAATTCATGCTTGTTAACATTAGTTATTGCACCAGAGTTAACGAGAAAGGTTACAGCTACTTTTATTAACTCACATTTACTAACATGAACAATATAGTAATAAATGCATTGTTCATTGTTTGTTCATGTTAGCAAATGCATTAAAGGTGCAATAGGTGGTCTGCCAAAATGCGATCTGTTAGCATAATTTCTTTGAAAACACAGTCCCTCCCCTGCCATTCAAAGCTACGTCTCCTGAAATCACGAATGCGCACATTAAAGATGACAGAAGACAACCCACTACTAGATTATGTCATTCACCAGTTAGAAAACTTTATAGTTCTTTACAATACTACAATCTCAAATGAAAAACTGTATTTTATCTAGAACGTATTCATTTGTGTAGCAAGCAAAACCTGTCATAATGTGCAATATTCCAAGCCATTCTTACATGCTATTTCAGACCAATATTCAGAGTAGCATGGTAAACAGTATAGAGAGCACGTCACAGGTTGTCATTGTTTAAAAATGAACCAATGTGAATATAAAAGCAACTTGACCTCAGTAAAGCAAGCTAGGTGGAATAGCGCTATTTACTTTTATTTTGTTGTCAAACTAAATAAAAATCTACATTATCGATGTTGTAAAAGGACTTTAAGACACTGAAAATAGTCACATCAATCTTTCGCCTGAAGATTTCAGTGGCTGAACAACACTTCCGTGCATACTGTAACCCATTCATAACACAACACAATCTATGTTAGCTTTGCATGACTAAATTGTTTAAAAACATGACAACTGTCTAACAGAATACTTCAGCCATGGTGTCATCCTTCTTCCAGTGTGCAACAGTAACTGCAATATTGATTCAGGATTTTAAAGTTTTGATTCAGTATTTGTTTTTACTGCTGTCACTCTCTCATGTCCACGTGCATGTGCAAACGGCGGATCTGTGTGAACGGGTGAGCAGATATACAAATCTACGTTTGCTGACATTTTAAGCTACTTATCAGAACTATGGGTATTATAGGCCTGAAAAATTTTAATTGAATGAACATTTTTTAGTCTTATGCCCAGAATAAAAATATAATACATCAGATAATTTACTTTAATCTGGAATGTGAAGAGACTTTAACTAATACAACCTTTTTGTAAAGCGTTACAGATCACTTATCATGTGTTGCAATTTGCAAAGCAAATTCAGGTCATATCTTTGCTGCAACATTCCACATATAAAAGCATGAGAAACAGGTAGAAAGTGGTTTAATTTTAAAACATTTACTTTTTAATAAACTTACATCTTTTTCTAATGTAAGTTTTTTTCACTGCATCAACAATCTGACAAATGTCTTCCTAGAAATAGATCTGTATTTAAATCTATTTATATACAGTATATATACGTAACTAAATATTGTGCTCTTAAAAAAACTGACATAAAGCAGGATAATGCATTTGCATGCTGGGGGTGGGTTAAAAAATCTAGCTTTTATAACCGGTTTATTCTTAAACCATTTATGACCTTATTCAAAGAGAAAATTAATAAACATATTTACATGACCACATGCAAAATTGGGTTAAAAATGTGCATGTACACGAACTGAATGAGAGACTTTTCATTTTGGATTATCTATTCACTTAATACTGGCACTAATAATGGCAGTTTCTATGGTTCATAAAGGTCCAACCTGCCATTCATTCAGCGGATCATACAGAGAGTGCCATGTTGAGGTTTTGAGATTCTCTGTGTTATTAGAGGCAGCAGGAACAGGGCTGTCTGTGAGCCCTCAGCAAGCCCACAGTGACAGGTGAACCTCTGTTCACCAGGAGGGTGGAGAGATGGGTCTCATCCACTCAATTATTCCTCCTTTACATTACAGCCATGTAAAAGGTTATGGGTTTGGAGAACGAAATTTCAGGCTATTTTAAAGTCAAATGTGAGCTTCATAAATATCTCATTTGTCTGCTCATTTTCAGGGTTTGGTTTATTTATAGTCTTAAACTGCTGACCCATCCAGAACACATCCCATAGGGAGAGACTTATAAAAGGGCTACTGACTCACAAGGTTTCAAGACCAATCTCTCTCACGTTAGGACAGATATTGATTTAGAAGTCATACAATACACTTCAGTTTCTGAAAGACAACAGCAGGAATAGGTCAGTTCAGGTAGTAGTTCTAAAAACCAAGAAATAATGAAAGGCAAATGTTTTCATCTCAAAATCAAGGTCATTCCTCTAAATCTCCTGAAATTAAAACAGAAGTGCATTGTCAAAATATGTAAATAAATGTATTAGAACATTGCATATTATTTTGGCCGATTGTTTTTTTTTTGTTGTTTTGTGTGTGCCGCTGCATCATCCAAGTAGATGGTAGTAGGTGTTAATATGTAATGTGTACTTATATAGCACATTTATAGTGTATGGCCATATATATATGGCCATACACCCAAAGCGCTTCATAATTATGAGGGGAGTCTCTCCGTACTACCAGCAGTGTGCAGCATCCACTTAGACGATGCGACGGCAGCCACAGGTCAACGGCACCACTGCTGCTCACCACACACCAGTTATTGGTTGAGTGGAGAGACAGTGATTCAGCCAATTCAGGGGATGGGATGATTGGGAGGCCATGATGGTAAGGAATGGATGGGGAATTTGGCCAGGACATTGGGTTATACCCCTACTCTTTACGAGAACTGCCATCTGATTTTATAATGACCACAGAGAGTCAGGAACTCAGTTTAGCGTCTCATCTGAAAGGCAGGGCTCACTGACAGTACAGTGTCCCCTTCACTATACTGGGTCATTAGGACTCACTCGGACCGCAGGCTGAGTGCCCCCTACGGGCCTTACTAACACCACTTCCAACAGCAACCTAGTTTTCCCATGTGGTCTCCTATTCAGGTACAGACAGGCTCAGCCCTGCTTAGCTTCAGTGAGAAACTGGTCTTGGGCTGCAGAGTGATATGGCTGTGGCCAATACAGAGGCTTTTAAAATGACACAATTTTTGTCATGTGACCATTTCAGCTAAACTGTATGGATATCACGATCACCAGCAATCTAGCCATTGCTAAACGCTGGAGAACACTTATTATTAAAATAACCAGTTCCAGATCACCACTGATTGCAAACACACAGTTGTAGCTTATGAGGACTAATGAGTACTATAAACACAGCACATATACACACACATACGCCTTGTCTGAGTCTTCTGTAATGAGTTGGGTTGGCAACAGAGGTGAGGATCCAAATGCAGCCTCATTTTGGGATGGTCATACAGGCAAGGTAAAAACTGGAACAGACAGGAGCATGAAGGTAATCTAGAGAGTGATCAGTGTAACAGTGAATGGTTGGGACAGCAAAAACAACATAAAACAAAGCGAAACATAAACAAAGCAAAGGTCAAAAACATGGCAATGCAAGACAAAGAATACACTTCAAAATGCTCACTTGCAGGATACAAGAGAGTGTGCGTGTATGCATGCATGCTTGCATTTATATACTAGGTAATCAGTGCATATGAGCTTCAGCTGTGTTTGCAATCAGTGGTGATCTAGAACTGATGGTGTGTGAGGTGCACGATGGGAGGTGTTGTCTAGTTAAGTGGCAGTAGCATGAATAATAGTAAGTGTTCTCCAGCAATCTGCAATGGCTAGATTGCTGGTGATCGTGACACATGACATTGTACAGCAGTGTTTTAAATGCTTTCCTTTTTTTACAGCTTTATTAGAAAAATTATCTAAATAAAAGTATGTATTACTCACCTTTAAGTTGTTCCCATCACCTGAGCTCTCATCCTCCAGATTGCAATGATCTTGACTCATTTAACATCTAGAAAAAAAATACTAAAAACACACAATATGCCTTCAGTGGTTCATCAGAATATTATGAAGCTATAAAATACTTTTGTGCGCACATAAAAGAAAAATAATGACTTTATTCAACAGCTTCTTCTCCTCAGTGTCAGTATAGTGAGCACTGTGATGTGGCATAATCTGGGCTCACTCTTATAATGATTTCTGATCATCGATGCTGAAGATTGAAAACAAATAGCTAACAACTGAAACAAATGCCATGTTTTCCCCCGCCTGAAGAAACTGTTGCAACTAATGATATGATAAAGCCGCTAGTCTAAAACCTCATTTGTATTTCTAGACAAAACCCCAAGTCAAATTAGCCTTTTGGATTGGTTTTATATCAACGTCATGACTGAGCAGCTGTCTGCTGAGGTTTAAGAAGACAAAACAGCCACAGGAAACTCTGGTTTATGGCGCCGTTCATTTTTTCTGTTCAAATTTCCTTTCACGCATTATTTCCATTTTTCATTTCAAGCATTCTCACTCAGCTCTCTTGATTGGATCTGGCATTTTCACTCTGACAGTTTGCACTGGATGAGACATGTAGAGTGTTTTGAGAGTAATTATTTTCACGGCGATATTATGTACAACAAGAACATCGAGCGGCACATCAGTCAATGGCTCAATAAACATTTATATCATTTCATGCCAATTTTACATGTGCCTTTTACAGCCTCAGTGTTCTATAACATTGATGGCAATGTCCGTCCTCCTATCTACATGATGGATAATATAACAGACATACACTGAAGTGAAAGCCTGTTTGTTTTATGAGACCCCAACAAATCTTCCAGAAGGGCATGTGCAGTTGGACTGATGGCCAGCCTGAGAGCGGCAAAATGGCCAAGGCTGAAATAACAACAATTTACTTCCTTTCCAATTTAACAGGTAATGTCTTTGCCTTTTCTATTTATATCTGGACTTTGGTCGACTGCATCCAGTTTGTACAATGTGTAAGACGTGATGTGTGTGTTTTAGCTAGGGACTTAACACATAACCGATGCTTGATTGATATAATAATAAGATAGTATGTGTTAAGTTACTTTTTAGACAAAGCTTTTTAGACTCATTTGCAGTGCCAACCAAACAAAACTGCAATATAATGCCAGAATTGAGCTTGAATGGATTGGTGAATCTCATAAAAATTCAGTTATTAATTTATTCCAGAATGAATCAGTTTAATGATGTAAATGAGTGAATGGTTCAGTAAATCGATCTTAAAGCTAATTGTTGTTTTAACTGAATTTGGCATTGTTTCAATGAACTGATTAGTGAAGGAATTCACTTCAGTAAATCTCTCGTTTACAGTAATTTTTTACTGTAACTTGTTTTTTAGTGTGATTTGTATTGTAAGAATATATTAACTTGTTTGCACTGAGTAGTGAGATGCACTTATTGTTGTCACACACGTGTATAATATAAATATTATATGTACACTACCTGACAAAAGTCTTGTCGTTGACCCTAGTTGTAAGAGCAACAATAATAACTTGACTTCTAGTTGATCATTTGGAAAGTGGTAGAAGTTAGATTTTTTCTATGAATCATCTGTTGAACTGCATCCCAATCATGACAAACACTGCAGAAGACCTATATATTAGAATCCAGATGGACCAAAGATTCTCACAGAAATCAGTCAAGTTGAAAAAAGACATCAAGGTTTGGGGTTACATTCAGTATGGGGCCATGCGAGAGATCTGCAGAGTGGATGGCAACATCAACAGCCTGAGGTATCAAGACATTTGTGCTGCCCATTACATTACAACCACAGGAGAGGGCAAATTCTCAGCAGGATAGCGCTCCTTCTCATACTTCAACCACTCCACATCAAAGTACCTGAAAGCAAAGAAGTCAAAGTGTTCCAGGATTGGCCAGGCCAGTCACTTGACATGAACATTATTTAGTATGTCTGTGGGTAAAATGGTGGAGGCATTGAAGATAAATTTAAAAAATCTTAATGAACTCTGGGGTCCTGCAAAAATGCTCTCTTTGCCATTCTTGATGACTTTATTAAGTTATTTGAGTCATTGCAAACATGTATGAATGCAGTCCTCCAAGGCTGGACTGTCCTATTCGTCCAGTACGTTCATTGGTGAGTGTGTTCAGTTCTCCGTTGAAAAAATGCACCCTCTCACCACCAATGTTCAGTAACTGCCCATTCTGTCTCTATTCAGTCACGGCCCTCATCGACTCTGGGTCAGCCGGAAATTCATCTCGCACGCCCTCTGTCGCCGCCTCCAGCTCCCACCGAAGCCTCGACGCACGTCTACCAGATTCAACCTATAACCACCGATATCCATTCCCAGGCACGTATCCATCGTAAATGTGAACCCGTCACCCTCAGAGTAGGGTTACTTCATAAGGAAGAAATTCAATTTTGGTTCTGGAGGGAGCATCAATGGACATCATCCTAGGGCGCCCGTGGCTGGTGAAGCATGATCCCATCCTCTCTTGGGGCACCGGAGAAATCAAAAGATGGGGTAAAGAAGCGTCTCCAGCTTTTCCTGACCTACCCTTGCAGATCCAGAGACCCATAAATGTCTACGTCACATCTGTCGAAAGTCCAGTTGAGAAACAATCCATCCAGATCCTGAAGATCTACTCCTCATACGAGGACGTATTTTGCCCCAAAGAGCTTCCCAGCTACCTCCACATCGGCCAGGGGACTGCGCCATTGACCTGCTTCCTGATGCTCCTATGCCCAGAGGTAGGATCTACCCGTTGTCCCTTCCAGAAAACTAAGGCCATGGAGGAGTACATTCAGGAGGCTCTGAGTCAGGGGTATATTCGCCAGTCCACGTCACCCGCTGCCTCAAGCTTCTTCTTCGTGGCCAAGAAGGATGGAGGGCTGCGGCCATGTATAGATTACCGAGTTCTGAACCAAGGCACCATCAAGTTCAGGTACCCACTTCCTCTCGTCCCTGCGGCCCTGGAACAACTCCGATCTGCCCGGATATTCACCAAGTTGGACTCCGCAGCGCATACAACCTGGTACGAATACGCGAGGGGGACGAATGGAAGACGGCGTTTGTGACCCCTACTGGGCACTACGAATACCTGGTCATGCCCTATGGTCTGGTCAACGCCCCCTCCGTATTCCAGAATTTCATCCATGAAGTCCTCCGGGAGTTCCTCCATGTCTCCGTCATTGTATATATTGATGATATCCTGATTTTCCCGGAGTGAGGCCGAACATCGCCACCACGTTGCGGAGGTCCTACAACCCTACGGAACCATAATTGTACCTCAAGGCTGAGAAGTGCTCATTTCACTTACCATCTGTTCAGTTCCTCGGATACATCATCGACCCGAAAAGGGGTTCGCATGGACGAGGGGAAGGTCAGTCAGTTCCGTATCTCCTGGCCTGAACCTAAAACCATTAAAGAACTCCAACGATTCCTAGGGTTTGCCAATTTTTATCGACGTTTTATCCTCAACTACAGTCTTATCACCGCTCCTCTCACCAACCTCCTAAAAAAACCCAAAACGCTATCCTGGTCACCCGAAGCTGCCGCAGCCTTCCAAAGACTCAAGAAGTCCTTCACGCAGGCTCCACTCCTGACTCACCCCAATCCCGACTTACCTTTCGTGGTCGAGGTGGATGCATCGACCACCGGAGTAGGAGCCATCTTGTCACAGCTCCATGGTAATCCCTCACTACTCCATCCATGCGCCTACTTCTCCGAAAGCTCAGCCTGGCGGAAAGGAACTATGACATCGGAAACCGTGAACTTCTAGCCATTAAGCTCGCCCTGGAGAGTGGCGACACTGGTTGGAGGGAGCTAAACACCCATTCCAGGTGATCACCGATCACAAGAACTTGCAGTACCTTAAAGAGGCAAAAAGACTCTGTCCTGTCAAGCCCGATGGTCCTTATTCTTCTCCAGATTTCAGTTCTCCATATCATATCGACCAGGATCCAAAAACATCCGGGCGGATGCACCTCCAGAATCTATGACCAACAGGAAAAAGTGAGACCCGGCCAACATCCCCCAGATCACATCACTGTCTGTCCCATCACCTGGTCCGCTCCAACAGTTGTCGCCACCCCAGAATCCAGAACTCCGCCGGGCTGCCCCCCCAATCGACGATTCATCCCTGAAAATCAACGGGTAGATCTTATTCACTCCAGTCATACCTCTCTGGGCACAGGGCATCCGGAGCCAACAACACCCTCTCGCTGCTATCCCAACGCTTCTGGTGGCCGAACATGCGAGGGATGTGAGGAGATACATCCAAGGCTGTAGAGAATGTGCCATCTACCTGCAGGAAAACTCCATCCCTTGCCCATCCCAAACCGCCCCTGGTCACACCTAGGAGTTGACTTCATGACAGACCTCCCATCGTCTGAAGGTAATACTTGCATATTAGTCATGTAGATCGATTTTACAAATTCTGTCGTCTGATTCCTCTGAAGGGTCTACCCACAGCCCTAGAAACCGCTGAGAACCTATTTAACCATGTCTTTCGATGTTTTGGGCTACCTGAAGACATAGTCTCGGACCGAGGACCCCAATTCATCTCCAGACTATGGAAAGCCTTTTTAGACTCCTAGGTGTGACGTCAGCCTCTCGTCTGGCTATCACCCACAGACCAACGGCCAGACTGAGAGGAAAATTCAAGAAGTGGGCGGTTCCTCAGGACCTTCTGTCACGGTCATCAGAACTCCTGGAGCCAGTTTCTGGGCTGGGCGGAATACGCCCAGAATTCCCTGCGGCAACCTACCCCGGACTCACGCCATTCCAGTGTATTCTGGGCTTCCAACCTCCACTCTTTCCCTGGGATGGCGAACCTTCTGACGTCCCGCAGTGGATTACTGTTCGGGAGGGAGAGCGAGAGGGTCTGGGACATGCTCATCACCATCTCCAGAGGGCAGTCGCCGAGCCAAGGAGGTGTCAGACAAGAAGAGGATTCCTGGAGCCTATGCTCCGGGGCAGAAAGTTTGGCTCTTCACCAGAGACATCCGCTTGCGACTGCCCTCCCGAAAACTTAGTCCCAGATTTGTTGGTCCCTTCACCTTCCTGGAACAGGTCAACCAGTCACCTATAAGTTACAGCTACCACCACAATATAGAATCCACCCCACATTCCACGTATCACTCCTTAAGCCCTTTCACGACCCTCTGATTCCCTCCACAGAGCCTGGCCATGAAGAGGAACCCCCTCTTTTCAATTCAATTCACCTTTTTTGTATAGCGCTTATACAATGTAGATTGTGTCAAAGCAGCTTCACATAAAAGGTCACAGTAAATAGGAACAGTGTAGTTCAGTTTGTAGTGTTTAAGTTAAGTTCAGTTTAGCTCAGTTTAGTGTGGTTTAATAATCACTACTGAGAGTCCAAATATTGAAGAGCAAATCCAACGATGCGCAGCTCTACAGATCCTGAACCATGCAAGCCAGTGGCGACAGCGGAGAGGGAAAAAAAACTTCACTAAAGGCGGAAGTGAAGAAAAAAAACCTTGAGAGAAACCAGGCTCAGTTGGGCACGACCATTTTAATTCTCCGCTGGCCAAACGTCTTGTGCAGAGCTGCAGTCTCTTCCACTGATGTCAGAAGAAGGGTCTATATACAAAGTCAAGGACATCTACGGTCCCGACGTCGTGGTGGTCACTGGACATCGTAGACTGGGAGGGATATGGTCCAGAAGAGAGGTCTTGGTCCCCAGATCCGACATTAGATCCCGCACTTATGGAGGAGTTCCACTCCAATCACCCCGAGTTCCCAGCACCTCGTGGACGAGGTAGACCACCACGGCGTCGGCGGTCTAGGCCCTCAGGAGCGGGCCCTGGGGAGGGGGTAATGTCACGGATTGGCCAGGCTCTTCCACCAGCATCACGCAACGATCACCGTCACCTGAGTATTAACCACGCACAGCTGCACCCAATCACTTCCATTCACTATATAAGCACACACCTCACTTCAGTCAGTGTCCGGTCTCGTTCCCACGAAGCGGACTCATAGCGAGTACCTCCTGGTAGTCACTATCACATTTATCTAATCGCTTGAACTTACTTGATCTCTGTCTCGTTCCAGTCTGTCCAGTGTTCCCAGTGTCCTGCTGTATTGAGTGTGTCTTCAGTGTCTTCCCCGCAAGCCCTCTGGTGTGTGCATTCGGTCTCCCTCAGTGTCTGTCATCCATCCTGCTCCGAAGAAGGAACATCAGCTCATCCATACTACAGTCACATCCCCTTTGTTATCCTTATGTGCTCCGCTGCTGTAATAAACATCTTTCATAATATACTCACCTAACTTGTCCGTCTGCTTCCCTAACAGTGACATGTTTCTGTGATATTACTGTGGGTGCTCAACCTGTGGTCTGTGTGGGTCCTAATGCCCCAGTATAGTATAGTGAAAGTGACTCTATACTGCTCAGTGAGCGCTGTCTTTCAGATGAAACGTTAAACTAAGTTCCTGACTCTCTGTGGTCATTAAATATCCCTGGATTTTCTATTCAATTCAATTCATCTTTATTTGTATAGCACTTTTACAATGTAGATTGTGTCAAAGCAGCTTCACATAGAAGATTATAGTGAAATGAAGTGTCAGTTTAGTTTTCAGAGTTTAAGTTCAGTTTAGTTTAGCTCAGTTCAGTTCAGGTCAGGTCAGTGTGGTTAATATTCACTGCTGAGAGTCCAAACACTGAACTGCAAATCCATCGATGCACAGCTCTACAAGTTCCAAACCATGCAAGCCAGAGGCGACAGCAGCGAGAAAAAACTTCACCAATTGGCGAAAGTGAAGGATAAAAAACCTTGAGAGAAACCAGGCTCAGTTGAGCATGACTATTTCTCCTATGGCCAAACGTCTTGCGCAGAGCTGCGGTCTAGGCGGGAGGCTGGGGAATGCTGGGTGTCAGCGAAGACTCGGCTGTCCCTGGAGTGTCACAGCAGCTGCTCAGGATATGGGCCTGTCCTTCAAAAAAAATAAAATAAAATAAAAATAAGGTAGGGTTTAACCCCTGCATCCTGGCCAAATTTGCCTATGGCCTTTGTCCATCATGGCCTCTTAACCATTCCCATATCATAATCGGCTTCATCACTCGGTCTCCTCTCCACCAATCAACTGTGTGGTGTGCGGTCTGGTGCAATATGGCTGCCGCCGCATCATCCAGGTGATGCTGACATGGTGGTGGATGAGGAGATTCCTACAATATGTAAAGCACTTTGAGTGTCTAGAAAAAGCATTATATAAATGTAAGGATTTAATTTTTTTCTAACCTTTTCTTCTTTTGTGCTTCTTTTTCTTCTTTTGTGATTAACAAAAGAAAGAAGGTAAAGGGTGAGTTAATGATGACAGATGTTTCATTTTGGATTAACTATGCCTTTAACCATTTTCATATCACAACAGTGACTTGACATAAACAAGATTACTGAAGTTTTCTCCTCCCTTTAAAGATCAATGAGCCTAATGTTTTTTGAAACAGTTAAACCATTTTATTTTGTGTTTGTATCACTTAACATTATGTCTTTTCTGCCATCCACAAACCTATCAGTACAGCCCGGCAGTTTTTTTGAGGGGGGTCAAGATCCATCAGTTTGATAGCCACTGATCTAAGTGATGTTGTGATTGACATTCTCCGAGCAGGGGACAGTTCTCTTTAATGAAATATGCATCCTGAACCATTCCTTGATCATAAATGCTTTAATGGTATGCCTGCTTAAATATTTACATTTTGGGCAACGGTGTGCTGTCAGTTAAATCGCACTTTATTTTGCCTAACTAATACAGTATAGCACATAATGCACTGTACTGCAGCGCCACAAGAACAGCAATCTAAAAATAAGGTGGACTTTGCCCCATCCATAATGCATGGCTGGCCGGATTTCACGCTCCATTGACAGTTTGTGTAGCACAATCTTCCACCTGAGGGGCAAAAAGAAACAAAGCGGGAATCAGGACCTCATCATTGACCAGACCCTGCCGGCTGCTTCTAAGACAATGGCTCTTTAGCTGCTAAACCTGCCAGGAGTCGAACTGTACAATCCAATGCAAATAGAGCCAATATAATGACATATTCGCTCACAAAGCAAATATTTAGCACTTCATTAAAGGTGCTTTGTCATTTGTTCAATGTTAAAATACTTCTTCATAACCCTGTTTGCTGAAACAAGCCATTAGTAAGAATTCACCAATATCACTCTGTCTTTCACAATATCTATCTCTGTATATATTGGAGTTTATTATTTTTATAATACATCCTTTTTACAAGACTAAACTGTTCCTGCCCTGCAAGAATTTAATACAACTTATCTCACAATTGTGGCTTTATTTCTTGCTTACTGTATATCTCACAGTTAAAACTGTTCATCTCAGAACTGTGATGTATGTTCAGAAGGTTGAATTTACTAGTTAGTTTCATGCAACTTTTTTTCCTTAAAATGGTATAAACTAAGATTTGCAGTAAATAACATAATTGTAATATGGAAACTTGGAAGTTAAACAACTAGTCAGAATATGTTTATCTCAATTTTAACTTTGTTTCTCATTATTTAATATACTGGAATGCAAAAAAGTACTTTATAGATTTAGAATATTTTAAATGCATGTTTAAACAGTTCAGCATAAATATTTATAGTTTTACAGTTATAGCATATTGTTTAAACCATTTTTAAGAAATTACTTATTTATAAATCAACATTATGAATATTAGGTTTTTTTATTTATTTATTTATATTTATTTTTTTCACTTGGCACATAATAGTGAAATGAACTGAATAGTGATTGTTCATACAATTATGTTTATAGCTACATGTTTTTATTATCCATGACTGGCCTATAATGGTATATGGCATAAAAAATTCAGAAATGTGATGCTCTTTTGTGCTATCACAGTTTAATGACGTCATCTTATGAGAAATCTGATATTGTTTGATGGACGGTGGTCACAGTAACTTTTATTTCCTGGTTTTGTTGTGATGTGGGCACATTTACAGTTTTGTGTAATATTGCTTAATGTACACTGTGCCTTTGTTGTGAAACATGAAAAATGAAAACTAACTAACTAACTAACTAACTAACTACAGTGCCTAACAACAGTACCTACCTAACTACAAGAGTACCTACCTAACAACTACATTACCCAACTAACTAGTATGAACAATGTTTATGGTTGTGACAATATTTCACAAAATTACAGTTTACTGTTAGTAGATCAAATAATGCAGCTAATTAATCAATTAATTAACAGACTAACCAACTACCTACCTACAGTACCTAACTAACTAACTAACTAACTAACTGAATTTCACGAAATAACGAAAATAACGAAAATAACAAAATTTCACAGAATGAATTAACCCCATAATAAAGTTAGAATATAGTCAAAAAGAATAATTTAGGTATAACTGTAAACTGTAAAACTGTTTACATCACTTTAATGAAATTAGTTAAGTTGACTCACTGAACATAAATTCCTTAAATGTCCTCAGCTTGCCAGGAAATATCATGTCAGGAAGATATTTTGTGTTCCTGCACAAGATTTGCAGGAGTTTTGTTTATATGATGAATATGCAGGCTATCTATTGCGGTGCAGAAAGAGGCTTTGGATTAGACGAGGATGTGCTGCAAAACCTCATGTTGCTTTGGTTTGTATATGCATAGTGGTAGTTACCAATAACATCAAAAACTAATTAATTTAATTTGTAGATTACAGGTCGTACACAAATTAAAACTCAAAGCACAATACAAATAATCAAATTGAACTTTAAAGTTCGCTTAATACCACTGTGTAGACTTTCATCATTGAGCTTCCGCCATTAATTCAATTCATTCACCTTTATTTGTATAGCGCTTATACAATGTAGATTGTGTCAAAGCAGCTTCACATAAAAGGTCACAGTAAATAGAACAGTGTAGTTCAGTTTTGTAGTGTTTAAGTTCAGTTCAGTTTAGCTCAGTTCAGTGTGGTTTAATAATCACTACTGAGAGTCCAAATATTGAAGAGCAAATCCAATGATGCGCAGCTCTACAGATCCTGAACCATGCAAGCCAGTGGCGACAGCGGAGAGGGAAAAAAATCAGGGATCATCTCGTCGTTGGTCTTGGATCGAATCAGTGACTCTGCATAGTCTGAGGGCCTCGGGAAGAGTATCCCCAGGTGGAAATGGAGAATAAAGAAAATAATTAGCGTAGCTGATGTTCACAGTGTATATCAGCAAGATGCATAACCTGTGTGGAAGCCCCCTAAGTGGTGCACTAAGTGTATGCTTTACTGAACAGATAGGTCTTAATCTAGTTTTGAATTGGAGAGTGTGTCTGAGCCTCGGACGTTATCAGGAAGGCTATTCCAGAGTTTTAGAGCCAAATGAGAAGGCTCGACCTCCTTTACTCGACTTTGCTATTCTAGGTACAACCAGAAGTCCTGAGTTTTGAGATCTTAAAGAGCGAGTTGGATTGTAGCGAGACAGAAGATTGGTTAGATAAGCAGGAGCTAGATTATTTAGAGCTTTATATGTAAGAAGCAATATTTTAAATTCAATACGAAACTTAACAGCAGCAGCCAGTGTAAGGAGGAAAAATTGGGGTGATGTGATCAAATTTTCTAGACCTGGTAAGAACTCTGGCAGCTGCATTTTGTACTAATTGAAGTTTGTTAATAGAGGATGCTGGGCAGCCAGCAAACAGAGCATTACAGTAGTCCAGCCTAGAAGTCATAAAAGCATGGACTAGCTTTTCTGCATCTGAGATGGATAGCATACTTCGATTTAGCGATATTTCTCAGATGAAAGAAAGCAGTTTTTGTGACATGGGAAATATGATTTTTAAAAGTTAAATTGCTGTCTAATATGACACCCAGATCTTTTATAGTAGAACTAACGCTAACTTTGTATCCCTCTATTTGTAGATCGAGTTGTGAGATCTGCTGTGTACAGGATTTAGGCCCAATAAGTAATAATTCTGTTTTGTCTGAGTTTAAGAGAAGATAATTGTTGGTCATCCAGTCTTTAACATCTTTAATACACTCAGTTAGCTTGGACAGATTAGACGTCTCGTCAGGTTTAGTTGAAATATATAATTGAGTATCATCTGCATAGCTGTGAAAGCTGATCCCATGTCTTCTAATAATGTCTCCCAGGGGTAGCATGTATATTGTAAACAGTAAAGGGCCTAAAACTGATCCTTGAGGCACCCGTATTTTACTGGGCTGATTTGTGAAGGCTGTCCATTTATATTTACAACTGGTAACGGTCAGATAAGTATGACTTAAACCATTGTAGGGCCTGTCCCTGGACACCTGTAGACTTTAAGCGATTATAAGGATACCATGGTCAATGGTGTCAAATGCCGCACTAAGATCGAGTAGAACTAATAGCGAGATGCACCCTTGGTCAGCAGCTAAGAGTAAATCGTTGGTTATTTTCACTAATGCAGTTTCTGTACTGTGATGAGCTCTGAAACCTGACTGAAACACTTCAAAAACATTGTTGGTCTGCAGAAAGGAGCATAGCATAATTGAGCAGAAACAACTTTTTCTAGTTAAGATGTGACTTTCAACAACATACAGTATACAGTTTTTTTCTTTCTTTCTTTCTGAAAGCCACACAATATCAAAAAGCAGGTGTTCGTTTACTGACCACTTTCTAATGCTATTAAACACCCATTCTTTTTCATTAAGATGACATCTACTTTTCTCACTCCATAAATCATGATGAATTACACAATAAGAGCCTGAGCCCTTTAAAATGATCATTTTTTTCATCGTATCCTCTATGAAGAGGAAATTAAATTACACAAACAGTTAATCATTTGCAGAGAGAGAGGGGAAAAACTAGCATGCAGCTTTAATTAGCAAGCCCAAGGTTGTTTCCTTAAAAATCAAACGTGAATCATTTGACCGGTTGACTAACGCTGCTCTAAATCGAAAAGATACGAGTAACGGTGATCCCAGATTGTTATACCAGGAGTCATATTCATCTCTCATGATTTAACTCTCCAGTATTGCACCGGCTCTACATCACTGTAGCAACTCCCCATGAAGTGTTATTTTATGGACTGCAGTAAAAGCATCACAAGAATACTTTTTTATGACCTCCATTACACTAAAAGGTCACTTCCCTTATGGCACAGCTCGGTATCTGTGACAGACTTATCACTCTTTACAGAGAGCATCAGAGCCGCTTCATGGCTGAAAGAAATCCCTAATGTTACAAGAGAAAATTACTGCAAAGTGCAGTTTCAATCATTGACTCAGATAATTAACCCTCGGCATGTAAATATGCAGTTGAGGGAATGATTACATTTAGCCTTACAAATCATCTTAACACTGATCATTGCGTTTAATTGGATAAACTTGTTTTTGTGACCTACGTTAGTTTATCTGCATATTGTTTATGCAGGTTGAGTTTTTTTATCAGAGAAAAGGAGTGGATGCAACTACTCAAAAGTAAGGTGTTGGCAAGAATTGTCTAACGATTTGAAATAAAAAGACTAAGGCTGTATTTATTTAATCAATACTACAGTAAATTGTAAACATAAATGATGAAAAATACAGTTATTACAGCATTACTTAATCTTAGTAAATAGTCAACAAGTATAGCTTTGAATTTCAATAATGTATATAATAGATTCATTCTAAATAGTAAATACATAACCTAACATTAAATAATGAAACCTTATATATAATATACATTACAGTTTAAAGTTGCTTTTTTCCTATAGATGCATTGTAAAACAACCAAATTAATCCCTTTTATATCAAAGCTGATTCTTCAAACATTAAAAGATGGCACTCTGCACCTCTACCACTCGGCTGGACTACATTTCCCATAATGCATTGCACTGGTCACTTCACACAGCGGTTCCATATTCCTTGACTGGACTATTTAAGCACCACAACTTCTCACACAATTGACTGAGTGACACAGACATTTCTAAGCATGTCCTTTGTTTTCTGTCTTTCCCTGGTTTGTCTTGTTTTTTTTGTTGCCTTGAGCTTTTTGGGATTAATGACTGACATTTGGCCTGTTTCATGGATTCCTCTTATGGATTTACCTGTTACCAATGTTTGCCTTGTTTCCCTTTTTTTGATCTATGCCTGCCTGACAATTCTAAATAAACTGCTCTTGGATTGTCTTCACACTATAGTCCATATCAATACTAACCATGTATACAAGGTTTTGGTCCCACTTTATATTACGTGGCCTATTCACGCTCCAGTCCATACCAATACTAACCATGTATACGGTTTTGGTCCCACTTTATGTTACGTGGCCTTAACTAATATGTACTTACACTGAAATTTAGCTTAAGTTATGTTTTACATTGTACTTTGGTTTGATTAAACACATGCATGCAATTACATCAGTAATTAATATTTAAATACACCATTGACCATCCTTAACACTTGACCCAGCCTTAAACCTACCCATACCACCAAACCTGTCCTTAACCCTTCTGTAATATATTATGAACACATAAGTACATTGTATTATTTTTGATGCAAGTAGATAGTATTGAATGCCAGGAAATGTACTGTAAAGTGGGGCTCAAGGTTTATATAAAGTTATGTTTATGTTATCTATATTATATAAAGTTGTATATTTACATAAGTATAATAAGTATGAGCACTATCGCCTTACAGAAAGAAGGTCATTGGTTCGAGTCTCTGCTGGGCCATTAGGCATTTCTGTTAGGTGCTCTTGTGTGTTGTTTGTTCTCCCCGTGTTCGTGCGGGTTTCTTCTGGGTACCCCAGTTTTCCCACAGCCCAAAGACTGTGTAGGTAAATTGATTAAACTAAATTGGTCATAGTGTATGAGTGTGTGTGCACTCATATGCCAGAATAGTTGGCGGTTCATTCCGCTGTGAGACTGATAATCAGTGACTAAACCAAAGGAAAATAAATGAATGAAGTTTATTAATCTGGATAATATAATAATCTGTGAGGTGTCTTTAAATGTGGATTTTTTCAGCACAGCCATTCATATATACTGCACAAGTTGTGAAATAGGTGAAAATTACTTTGAATGTGCACAAATAATTAATGCAGTTATTATTGAATGAGATCCTTGTTTATTTATCTTTGCTCATCTGTGATACTATTCATTTGTTAATCTGTGCTCATTTTATTACTGCCTAATTAAACAATGTTTGGAATTTATAACAATTAGGCTATAGATGTCTTCATTCATTCCCCCTAAGAAAGAAATCTGCATAAATGCTATGTCTGCTAGTGTTTTGAGTATACACATAAGAGACGTGTAAATCTGTCAGTCTTCCTTTCTGGTCTGCCACTGAATAGATTGACCCGGGCAGCAGTCATTCTAAAACGAAAAAAGTGGATTTCGAGAGTCTGAATGAGCAAGGCCAAGACAGAGCACAGCAAACAGGGTAATATGGATAGGGGCTGGAAAATTGATTTTAACACTCGGGCAAGTGTAACCTCAATGAATAGAGGGGTCAGGCGTAATCCTGTGTGACAGCAGCTGTTGAACACATTCTTAAACACCGCTGATTTGCCATTATGTTCACGTGCTCAACAGAAATGACTGTGATGGCCGTGAAGGTCATCAGTTCACCAAACTCACCGCTGTTTACTGAGTGCAACCACAGATACAGACACTGGAGTGTATCAAAGTCATGTCATATTCAAAGCTAGTTTTCTATAAGCTGACATACGAGCGATCCGCTGATGAATCTCAGCTTTAAAACACTCCAGTGTTCCTGTATCTGTGGTTACACTCAGTAAACAGCGGTGATTGGTGAACTGATGACCATTACGGTCATTTCTGTTGAGCGCGTAAACTCAGTGGCAAATCAGCGGTGTTTAAAAACGTGCTCACACTGTTCAAATGTTAGCGGGAAATGGATGTTACCTTAACGGGTCTTTGACATTCAATATTTGCCACAGGTTTCCTGTGAGGGTTGGGTTTATGGGTATAGGGGTAGAACAAGGCCATATTAACAGTTTTTAAGTATAAAATACATTATGGGCATGGAGAGTCCTTGTAAACCATATATACACGTCCCTGAAACCTGTGGCAAATATTAAATGTCAAAAGACAGTGTTAAAGGGGAAATGAAGCACTCAGTCAAGTTTACATTATTTTGTAAATTGATTTTCACTTTAATGGACATGTATATATAAATATAACCCTCTGACGTCAGACACAGCAATATTCCAAGATGCCGGCACCCTAGGTCTAAAAACATGCCGTTTTCTTCTAAATGGTTACATTAATTAAGTTTGTTTAATATAATATCATTAAAGTGGAATCCAATGTACAAACTTGACTGAGTGCTTCATTTCCCCTTTAAGTACTATTTTGAAATGTTCAAACGCAAACACAGAAAAATAACAGAATTTTATTTTCTTAAATCGTGACATTCTTGAAGATAATTAGATAAATATAATCCGCATACTACTATGTTCTAAAAGTATGTTCTCTTTTGTGAAGGAAACGTGCATACTTTTGAGTGTATTCAAGCACTTGCACATACCAACACATCTCATGGCAATTTGTATTATTTTTTATTCACTTGCTAATTTGTATGATCACATTCATATTTTAGTATGATTTGCTTATGCCCAATGAAATTGGGTTTAGGGGTGATGCTTGGGAACCCACCTTGGTCACACTTCATTTTGCATCTTGCATCTACATGCAAATTAATTCTAGATTATAAGTAGACTGTTAGGTTGGGATAGTGTAAGTTGACATGTACCTGTAAAGTTTCTTATAGTCAGTAAATGTCTGTTGAAGGAGCAGTATCAACAGATAAAGCAGACAGTCTACTAATACTCAAATGGACCATCAAAATAAAGTGTTACCCCCACCTCCTTTTAAAATGTGTACATTTTTGCATGAATGAAATTGTATAGTTTGAATTGCCTTTTTTTATGACAACATGCAAAAAAAATAGTTACATCTCCTCATTAGATCGGGCTGGACATACAGTACTTCTTGATTTAACAAACCACACTGTTGCTTAGTTTTGTGACCTGTCAATAATCTTGTCACATCATCCATATTTAATACATATTTAAGTTCCTGCCATATTTTAAATGCAGCAGCACATTAATCTCCCAATTGCAGGCCTTTCCGGTAAAGAAATCTCCTCAGGTGTTTTCAGTAAATAATGACCAATTGTGCCTATATAAAAATTCACATTGTTGTCGCAGATGAAATTGACACAGAAAACATGAAATGAATGTCTTCTTAATGTCTTATCAGTTTTTATTAGATAAGTTATTAATTCATGATCTCCTCTTAACTACTGATCTTGCACATCCGACATCTTTATAGTTTATTAACACTTTTTACCTGTGTTTTTAGTTTCTAATCAAGTTCATGCCTAATGCCAATATAGGCAATATTCATGTAGCTTAAAACCCAATTCATCATACTATGATTTGGGACAGGCTAATTCTATTTTCGAATACTATTTAGTATAGATAGTACAGCACGTGAATTGTAATGCAGCATATTCAGACAGTATGTGAATCGGGAAGCACCAAATTTCAAGTCAAATGAAAATGTCTTGGTTTATCTACGATTAGAAGTTTGTTCTGGAAAACAGGACTGAAATAAAGATGACATTTTTTTCTTTCTTTTTTTAGGTTCATCTAGTCACGCAAAGGCAAAAGACAGGGTTGTCAAACTTTCTGCAACAGAACAAGCTCATTAATTTATCATGCTGGGTAATCTCACTGCACTCTTGCCATAAAATGTCTTGGGCAAAAACGATAAACAGCATCAATAAAAACAACTAGTGTTTGTACTGTGTGCCCCTAGTCAGTTCCACAGTATGTTGCTGACAGCTTTAGATGTTGCAAAGTGAAATTGTTTCTGCATTGCGAACCGTCTCAGCTCTGTGACACTATGATGTCTATTAGCTGTTGTAGTAAAAGCTGTCGCAGACAAAAAGGTTTGCATAGCTAATCGTATAATGAAAATTTTCATAATATTATGAGTGCATCTCAAAAATAACTAAAAATACAAACTGAATTGGGCATGTTGGAATGACGGTGAGATGAATTCAAAGACTTACATAAGCACAAAACATCAATTTTGAATAATTATTCGACATTTAGACCATAACATGAAAGGGCGAAGAATTGGCATGGACAGAGGGATGTGTCCCCACCAATATCCACCAATTAATGAAATGTCCCTATCATTAATTTAATCGACATCAAAATAAAATAAAGCTCAGTTAAATCTTAGTATACACGTGCACAAAATCAAGTTCACTACGAGTTAACCATAATACTAATAATCAAAGCTGGCCTCCATGATTAGGAAAAACAATAATCGGGATAAAACATTTACATTTCGTCACACACCTCACATTCATAGCTCCCTAAAGCCTGACTGCAGTAAAATAATGTAAATTGACTTTTGCAGCATAGGACATGATTGTTATTTGTATTATTAAGTGTTTATTTTATATTATTAAATACTTTATTCATAGTTTTAAAAGTCAAAACAAAATTTGTGCTGTTCAATGCATGTGCTCAAGGGATGTATGACCCCACCAATGTCAAGAGCTAATCTACACCCTTGATAGCATGCAACATACATTAAATATCAGAACAAAGTTTAATACATTTTAGTGCATTAAATTATGAACGTACAATTAAAATACATATTAATATACATATATTATAGTGGCAACCGCTGCCCAGCTGTTTGCCGTGTCCCCCCCTGACGTCACCCACAATCTCTAATCCACCGGTGCCACCGAGGCATAAAAATGGTGACAGGACGCTACTCAAGAGGCCCTGAATTTCTGTGTTATGTTGTGTGTCAGTGAAATTTGCTATCCGTTTTCTGTGTGTTACAATTTGGTATATGTCCGTTGTTATTTGACTGTTCTCCATTTGTCTGCCGACAGGTAAGAATGTCGCGCGACATACATTGTGCACACGTAGTTTTGAATATCACTGTTGTTAGACACACTAGGTAAGGGGCGTGCTCCACCCACTGTACGTTTGTTTTCTGATTGTATATATTAGAGTAGGTTAGTGTGTAATAGACGCGAAGATTTATTTTCAATTGCTGTATTTTTCCTTTGGATAGTTAGGGTAGATGTTGGGCCAGTAGATTGTTTTGTTTAATTTATTTCTATCGTTTGGACGCCGCCCGCGTCTTATCTCTCCAACTCTCCCATCTATCTGTCCAAACATCTTGTGTTCCAGTTGTTGTCTGTAAAGTTCAATATATCCTTGTTAATATTTATCGTTCTTTCTATATACATATTTTTGCATTTATTATTATCACTATCTTTGTAAATAAACTCACTTTATTGCATTTAGTTAGTCTTGGTATTTTGTTCCTCACTTGTTGATATTGTGTGTTTGCTTATGTGTTTCACCCAAAATGAATGTTACTGTCCTTCCCCTTTACTCACCATCTTTAAAACCGTAACAGTTGCATTAAATAAAATTTATTTTACATTTTTTATTAATAATACTTGAACTTCATATTTCTAACTATGCACAGGATTTTACAAAGTAATTATACTTAAAGTCAAAATAGAAGTGCACGTTGCGTACCATTTGCTATGTACGTTTAGTTTAAATTCAAGAAATTAAATCAAAGCTTGGGACAACACAATGGCTCAGTGGTTAGCACTGTCGCCTCACAGCAAGGTCGCTGGGTCGAGTTCCGGCTTGTCTAGTTGGCATTTCTGTGTGGAGTTTGCATGTGCTCCGGTTTCCCAAAAGTCCAAAGACATGCGCTATAGGTGAATTAAATAAACTAAACACTTAGTGTATGAGTGTGTGAGTAAATATGAGAGTGTATGGGTGTTTCCAAGTACTGGGTTGTGGCTGGAAGGGCATCTGCCGTGTAAAACATATGCTGGATAAGTTGGCGGCTCATTCTGCTGTGGCAGTCCCTAATAATTAAAGGGACTAAGCCGAAGGAAAATAATGAATGAAAAGTCAAAGCTTGATTTAATGGCATGACCCTGAAAGCATCATCACTAATCAGATTTCTGTTTTGACCACTTGTTGGCTGAATTTAAAGGAATAGTTCAACATAATATTTTTATTATCTGTTCATTGGTGTTAGGAAGGGTGGAAGTGGTGTTAGTGAGACCAGCAGAGGGCACCCAACCTGCGGTCTGTGTGGGTCCTAATGCCCCAGTATAGTGAAGGGGACTCTATACTGCTCAGTGAGCGCGTCTTTCGGATGAGACGTTAAAGCGAGGTCCCGACTCTCTGTGGTCATTATAAATCCCAGCATGTCCTTCAAAAAAGAGTCAGGGTTTAACCCATGGTATCCTGGCCAAATTTTCCCAATGGCCTCTGTGCATCATAGCCTCCTAACCATCCCCATACCATAATTGGCTTCACTCACTCTGTCTCCTTTCCACCAATCAGCTGTGTAATGTTCAGTCTGGTGCAATATGACTGCCGCCACGTCATCCAGGTGGATGCTGCACACTGGTGGTGGATGAGGATGTTTAAAGCACTTTGAACGTCCAGAAAAGGGCTATATAAAATGTAAGGAACTAGTAATTATTAATTTACTCACTTCCAGGCCATCCAATATTTTCATGAGTAGAAAAGGGTATATTTAGCTGAAACCAGGATCCTTGGTCATACATAAAATGCAAATCAGTGGCTATTGCATACCTGTCAACCCTCATGATTTTCTAGGGATTCTCCTGTATTTTACAAGTCTATCCCACTATCACTATCATCCCGTAAAGGTATTTTCCTGTATTTCTCCCATATTTTAAATCTTTCTATGAAGGGTGGCAATATACATTAAAGAGCTGATCTACCCTATACGCAACCCATACCGCCGAACCACCAGGGGGTGCCCCTTTTCTTTTAAACATGAATCTGTTCTGTGCTTTCATTTTATTTACAAACACTTTGTAATTAATCTAAAACGGCAGGATTGCCTTCCTTTCCTTTACAGATGTCGTTGCCCCTAATGTGCAATCTCAAAACAGTTGGTTCATGTAGCGGTGCATTACTGTCAGACGCACTCCATACTAATAACTAGATGCTGTTTCCCAAACGGATTTTGTACACGCGATTTGAAGTGGAGCGAATGTGCACACTCTGGGTTTTGGATGCTTGTTTGAACAGACATATACACATAATAACATCTAAACATGTCGATATTGGTGGGTTTTCTTTTGAACACAGCAAATTTTGTCTTAAATGAGCATAAACAGTTAGGAAAAGCAATTGAATGTCATTTAATGTAATCTAAAAAATCTAAATGAGAGATTCATTTACTGCTCTTTAATCAGAATGTTAAGTCATACAGTGAAGAAAAGGTTTATGAGATTTGATAACTTAATTCTATTTCTTTAATAGCTATTAATTTGAATAGGCTAAACTGATTGCTAAATTATTTGCAGCTTTTTCAATGTATACTATTTATTCTATCCTTTGTAAATAATAATAATTATATATAAAAAAACTATTACTGACCATTTCAACTGTTTATTTACAATGAAAAGGCTCCAGATGAACATATTTAGTCATTTGGGGATTTTTTTTCTATACCTTATTTTCACATCCCAATGTTGACAGGTATCCAGAGTCCAAACAAACCCAACAACAACACACAATGAAACAAAATTATTGGTGAGCCCCCTGGTGATGTACTGATGTTTACTGATGATTGAAGTTTAAAAAAATCTTTTGAAATAAAGTTAAAAACTAAAACAGAAATAATTTCGAGACTGGCCCGAGGACTTGCGGAAGTCAGAAAGACCAGCAGTCCTGGCTGAGTGTTGACTTCTGCGGCCTTTGGAAAGATCTCTGTTCTTGTTTATACTCTTTGTCCTTTGTTCTCATGCCTGTGAACGGTTCATCTTTCAAGCCTGTCACTTTCAAGAATCAGTTCTGACTTTGTAACTATTGAGCTGTAAATTGACCAGACACAAATTCCCTGCGGATAAAGTTTGCCGATCCATTATTTAACTTCTGTTGTGGCACTCTTTGAAAACTTTCACCGCTGACCAATAAAAGTCTTTATATTACAGTATATAGTCAATGCCACTCTTGCATGAAATTCTAGAGCGCCAAAGGGTATTTGAGCTTCTTCTATGCGCAAATACATATTGTCAATCTTTTTGGCTTCAGGGATCAGACCTAAAACCTCACAAAAATTCATAGACATGAATTCTTTTTTTTGCCCCAGAGAATGGCCTTGACTAATAAGACAAACAAGTCATTATAGTATTTCACTGGCTTTTTTCGCATTCTCCTCAGGGATTCAGTGAGCACTGAACCAGACACAGTTAAATTTTGCCCGGCTGTTTGTAAAGGCTTTATTTATTGCCTCTGTGAATGGGTAAACTTGTTTTTTTTTTTTTTTTTTCTTTTTTATTTTGCATTTCAAAAGTCATTTAAGAGCCCCCTGAAAGGGTGCATGCATAAGTATCAATCAAAAAAAACTGAATTATTTACAAAAATAGCAGCATCAGAAATATTGTACTGCTATAGATGAATCCAGGTCTGTCTGAGCTGTGTGTCAAATGTAAATCAGACATTGGATCTTTCCATCACTGTATGTGGAGTTGTCCTCTTATACAGAGGACTTGATTAGGCTGCAGCTCAACTTAATCTTAAAATGTTTGCTTTAATTGGGATCAAGGACTTGCTTACTGGGTCTCAATGATGATATACCTTATAATTTTCTGAATAGAGACCTTCTACATATTTTGGTTTTCTTTGCTCAGATATGTATCCTTGTAAAGTGGATTAATGAAGAATTCCCTAGTTTAAATCAATGGCTGCTTGCGGTCTGCAACATGATTCCACTTTAGGAACCTCTACATCTCTAAGACTAAGGGCCTATCATCCACCCGGCGCAATAAGGTGCAAGACGTGTATGGCACGATTTGTTGCTATTTTCAGACCAGCTCAACCTCTGATTTTCATGTTTTGTGCCATCTTGTTTAAATAGCAAATCCAGTTGTGCCACTTTGTGGACTCATGGATGTTCCGGTCTAAAAAGGAGGTGTTATAAGGCACATTGTTGGCTTGTTGCTATTTTGAGGAACTGTTGACCATCTAAAAGCTGGTCTAAAGTCCAGCACAGAGCGTGTTAGTTATGCGCTTATATGCAGGTCCAAAACGTGTACACATTGCTTAATACACACAGGATGTACAGCAGTACACAAATATCTTTACGTATGAAAAAAAAAATTGGTTATGTTTAAAAAAATATTGTTTACTACAATAATATAAAAAACAACTACATAAAATGCCGTCATGTCGGGGGGCTTTTTTCAGTTTATTCATGACAATTTGCATTTGTATAATGTTATTATTATTAGCAGTATTATTTATTATATGCATATTTATATTTGTTTTAATAAAAACAAGTTTCAATTTGTCCACCTGTTGAGTTTTGGAGATGTATGCATCACCATATGGGGCATAAGAATAGGATGTGTATTTGGATAAAACTCGTTTTTTTGACCACAGTTCGTTATTATTGTTCATTTATTCGTTTACTGGAAATTGGACCTGAATTTAGAAATAGTTTTAAAACAAATCTTTGCTCTTAACAAATAAAATTAAATAAGTAGGCTAATGGATGCCTTCAGTTCGAACAACACCATTTACTTATCCATGAAAGTAAAGGATTAAAGTAAAGAGTAAAAGTAACATAAATAGAAAGTAAAGAGGTCTTTTTAACTGTTTTCTCACTAGTTAGCATTCAGTTTTTCCACTTACAAAGTACATCATGTAAATTACAAATGTGCCATGGTGCAATGCAACTGACTCTTAAAAGGAATGGGAGATGAGATTCTGATTATTTTATGCACGTTATGCTCAGCTCAGCCATAACTCATTAAGAGAATTAGCACAACCCTGTTAGACCATGCGCCAGGGTGTAGACCACATTTTTCATCCTTAAAATCACAAAAGTAGATTTGGACACGTCCTTAATACTTTGCACCATGCGCTATAGACTTTGTGCCTAGATTATTAAAATAGAGCCCTAAAAGCTTGTCTGTAAGACTCAGTCTGGACAAAAGAAATGTAATCTGCCTTTTTGTGAAATTACTTTTTATTTTATGTCCTTATTTTATATTATTATTATTATTATTATATTATTATTATTAGTTTATTTAATTACTAATTAAAATTGTATTACTTTAATTTGTTAACTAATTTATTATTACTATTCTTATTATAATTTTTCATGCGGGTTCAGGATTCAAATTACATGAATGATGGACATTATTTCTGACATGTTTTTCCACTAAAAACGTATATTTGGAAAAAAGAAATAATGTACTGCTACAATTTAAATGTATCTGTTGGCAATAATCAAATGAACTTTGTTTTATTTCATTGTTTAAAGACCATATATAACATGCTTCATCTTGTAATTCTCTGACAGTAGCAGTGTAACCCAAGGCTGGCGTACCAGGCAATTGTTCAGAGTAACATTTGGTCTTAGGCACAGGGCGCCCTAATTTAATGTCACAGTTTTATGTAAAAAAAAAAAGAAAAAAAAAAAGGAAAGGTTACATTCCACCAAAAAAAAAAGCACAATTCAAACAGTCTCTCTCTCTTCTTCTCTCTCTCTTTCTCTCTCTCTCTCTCTCTATGAGACATTATGCTCAAAGGCAATGATGTTTAATGACTTTGAAGAATCCAGCCTGCTGACTTATCTGAATGTAAAACCTGCGGGTACATTTGTCATTGAATGTTGTATACCATCATAAAACTCTGAATTCCCTAAATATATTCTAATTGTCTTTGTATTTCTTACATGGGGTTTATTAGCTTTTCCACAGTCAAATTTAATTTGGCACATTATAACTGATAGTTTAAACAGCTGCTGAAAAGAAAACTGTGTTTCCCCGCACAATATGGCAACAATGTGCCTTAATAAATAGAATAAATGATATCTGTAATGAGAAGTGTGGGAGTAATAATAGCTGTTAATTATCTGGGAAGAAGTAATTGTTTTCATATTACAATTTCAAGCAACAGCATTTGTGAAATATAGTTGATTTCCATGGACAATTATTTTGACTGGACTTTTGTTCTCAAATAAGAAAAGCAATAATAATAATTTTAAGAAGACAGTTAAAAGTGGAGAGAGTCAGTGTTTGGAAACAGAAATGTTAAGTTTATAATTTATTAAAGCACTTGCTTTAATTGGCTATTTAAAACGTTAAATCATTTTTACAGTATTTATGATGTTTGAAGGAGACTTCCTGTTTTTGAGTGTAGAGTGCGTCAAATTAAATTTTGTGGCCTTATTATGTACTTATATTTAAATTAATCATTTAGTAAATGCGCTATACATGCTTTTAAACATGCTTTTGTATTTTATTAAAAAATATATCTGCATGTAATTACATTTGTAATTAATTTAAATTACACAATTGACCAATGACTTACACCTTAACCCACCCAAAAACCTATACCACTACCCCATCTCACCTCAAAAGTACCAAATGTGTTGTGCAATACAATACACTACCTGACAAAAGTCTTGTCATCGATCCCAGTTGCAAGAGCAACAAATTAATAACTTGACTTCTAGTTGATCATTTGGAAAAGAGGCAGAAGGGATTTTCAGATGAATCATCTGTTGAACTTGCATCCCAATCATCACAAATACTGCAGAAGACCTATTGGAACCTGCATAGGCCCAAGATTCTCCCAGAAATCAGTAAAACTTGGTAAAGGAAAAATCATGATTTGGGGTTACATTCAGTAATGGGGTTGTGCAAGAGATTGCAGAGTGGATGGCAACATCAACAGCCTGAGGTATCTAGACATTTGTGCTGTCCATTACATTACAAACCACAGGAGAGGGCAAATTCTTCAGCAAGATAGCAATCCTTCTCATCATCCACATCAAAGTACCTGAATGCAAAGAAGGTCAATATGCTCCAGGATTGGCCAGCCCAGTCACCAGAAATGAACATTATTGAGCATGTCTGGGGTAAGATGAAGGAGGAGGCATTGAAGATGAATTCAAAGAATCTTGATGAACTCTGGGAGTCCTGCAAGAACGCTTTCTTTGCCATTCCAGATGACTTTATTAATAAGTTTTCTAAGTCAATGTAGAGATGTATGGATGCAGTCCTCCGAGCTCATGTGAGTCAGACACAATATTAATTCTTTTTCACCGCTCCAGGACTTTATATTCTATACTGCACATTATTTCTGTTTAGTGACAAGACTTTTGTCTAAGCAAAGTCTGACCTTACTGTCCTAATAAAATAATTAAAAATCAAGGCATGATCATATTTTATTTTGGTAAAATAAGCAATCTAGAGGGCTTTGCCTTTCATATAAGCCACTTCTGATACCAAATGATCAACTAGAAATCAAGTTATTATTTGTTGTTCTTAAAACATGGATAAGCAACAAGACTTTTGTCAGATAGTGTATATGTTACCAATAATACAATATAAGTATGTTGTACATATTTTTTTTTATCTAAGTACCTAATCAATATCACTTTAAGAGTTCACCTGAAAATGAAAATTCTGTCATCATTTACACTTAATTTGTTCAAAATCTATTTTACTTCCATTTTCTTTTTTGTTTTTCCTACTTACAGTAACAGATTTCAGCTTTCCTGAAAATTATTATTTTTGTTCAAAAGAACTCATAAAGGTTTGAAACCACACAAGGGTGATTAAATAATGAATACATTTTCATTTTTGGGTGAACTATCCTTTTAATGTAAAGTGGGACCAATTAAATGTACTAAAGGATTGTACAGTATTAGTCGAAAGCTAATTGAATGCTAGTTAAGCATCTAGTTCAATGCATCCAATGCGTTTGATGTTCCATTAACATTCAGCATGATGTAAAAGCGCAAGCGATCGTTTAAATTATTTTAGAATATTTTAAATTAATAAAAACTTCTTGCTGACAAATGAATAAAATGAATGGTCTGAGGAGGGTGGCAAATAATGCAAAAAGGGATGAAGTATAATGCATCTTAAACTGAATGCAGGTTTCTTTGGGTAATAGTTTCATCAAATAAAATTAATAAGTAACTCTATAATAATAGAAATATGTGATGTCATATTTTAAACAAAAGTGTAAATAGTTTCAGTGAGGGTTGGGTTTAGGGGTAAGGGGATAGGTGTTTCTCTACTTTAGCTCTTTCACTTTTTCATAAACACACAGCATTGTTAAAAACCTTGACTTTGGTCAGTTTCTGTGGTTAAATATGACAGTCACAGCATAGACTGCTGATTCTATTCTGGTTAAGATGCCTTTAGTAAAGGTCAGCTCTCCGTCTTTGTGTGTTTTCTGTTTGTGATGTTTTGCATTGGTAGCGGAGTTTACTCTTTCAGTGATCTGTATCTTTTTTTTAGCTCTTGGCAGCCTTCTGGTCATCTTTGCTACTTCTTCAGAAATTGCTTTGATCACCTATTGATGATTTTGTAGCTTTGAAGTAAAACTTAGAAAGATCAGCCTCTTTTATGCAGTGGATTACAGACCTCATACATTTAACAAGGACTTCTTTCGAAAGCTTTTGTCACCTCATATCTAGCTCTGACAGCCTGAATTTGAGGGGAGATTGTATGAATATTCACGTTTTCTGCCCATCCAATTCTCAAGATTTTCAAAATCTTTTGAACTCATTAAAACTTTTTAAAGAAGTTTGACAACTTTCACTCTAGAAATGACACAGTTAAGGTTGTTTCTTGCAGTTTATTATTTATTTATTGTTATTTATATTTATTTCATTATTTATATGCCAATTTAGCCCATTTAAATCTGGTATTAAAGGCACAGCATGTTATTTTTCCTGCAAGCAAAGACATAGTTTAATGACGGCGTGACTGAGAGTGTAATTGTGGGAGTTGTGGTCTTCATTACATCTATAGGGGAACTATGCAGAAATGTGTCCGTGGATGAGCTGACGTATTTGTAACGTATTATCAAGAAGCAACATAAGGATGAAAATGAAGCGAAATGACAAACTGAAGTAATTGCTGATGAGAATCGAGTGCGATGCAACAAAATATGTAGCAGAGCTTTTATTTTGCCACAGTTCTCCACTCCAGATATATTTTTATTATAGTAAATACAATTTAGGTTAGAGTCTATTAAAACACACATATTAACACGTCTTTGGTGTTTCCCTGTTTTTTATAAAATCAAACAAGAAATCAAGGGTGTGTGATGTCATTACTGCATGGCCAACACAGTCATGTGACTAGTTGACTAGGGTTTTTAAATTCTTCAAAACTTATGGGCTAATGTACACAAGTCAGAAAAAACATTTAACACTATAAATGTGCTCAAACAGTGATAGAAAATACAATGAAAACGATGATGACAAAAAACTATTTGCATACTGAGCTGCTATTGGATCATTATGGGATGTGTTGTTGAGAAAGTGCACCAAAACTGCAATGAGAAATAAAAGTACAAATCGTTAACCCAGGGCAGTAACTTTCAAAAGATACACTTGTGTGCCTAATAGTTGAACGTTAAAACATTAAGGGTACACTTTTGCATTTTCAAGGTACCACTAAGGTACACATTAGTACTTTTAGGTACTATTTGTGCTGAGAATTTTATTTCAGCATGTTGATTTACTTCCTATACTGAAACGGAATACTATAATATAATTTCCTAACAATAAACCAACAGTAAAGAGGGGCATGGTTAAGAATTTTTTTTTTTTTGACTGAAGCTATCAAAATAACATCAACAGAGAAGATTGCCACTCCAAACACAAATGGTCAGAATTTGATTAAAGATTACCAAAAATAATAATAAGAAAAAAAATTGAGTGGATTGTTAACTTTTAAAGACTAACAATGTGCGCAAGCAAAATAAACATTATGCATTTGATTTGACATGGACTTAAAGGTCCAAATGTGGACCTGATAGTTACAAAAGGATGGCTTTTAAAAGGCATCACCCCAGTGACAGATTGTATTATTTTTTTCTGAAAATGTAGGTACTCATATTTTGTTGAACCTAAACAGACAGGCAATGATTAAATTTGTCAATTTTTATCTTTAATCTTTCTATTTGCTTGCTATCATGCTCACTTCTAAACTGTGTGACATGTCATTTAATAGCACTTTGGCATTAGCAATATTAAGTTTGTCAAAATGTAATAAAACAGGGAGGGTCGCATATGGTCAAAATAGACACATTTGTAAGTACCAGATGGAAAAGATTCTTTGTTTTAGCTGAACACGTGTGATCAGATCACTGACATGGCAATGCATGTTAATACAATTCATGTTGGTATTTTTTGGACACTGTCTGGTCGTGTTTGAATCCATACTGTCGTGTCTTTTGCCCATACTCCCCCAAGCAGTTTTCGGACTCCTACAGAGCCACCCATCTGTGCCATTTCACAGAAACCTCAGTGGTTTGGGCACTGAGGTGGTTGGTGAGTCTGTTTAACCATACTGTACTGTAGAATTTGCTGTGGAGTTTTGCTACTCTTAAGCTGAGCAGTTCTGAGGATTTGCTCTGGCTGAATGAGTCCAGCCACAGATTCATATTTCATGTGAATCCCTCAGTATGCAGGAGAAAAAAAACAACAACATTATTTTTATTACTATTACTATTATTATTATTATTATAAAGTTTATTGGTAATAAAAACTTACCAGAAGATACTGTAAGTTGCCCCTTACAGAACAATAAATATATTTCAAAAACCAGAATAGATCTGTTTGGTTGATCCCAGAAAATAATTTAGCATTTTCGAGCCATGAATCTCTCTGACTACTATTAAAACTTTTTTCTAATAACGTTATTAATACATGTCAAGTTTCTGTGTTCCTACTGTCATGTGTTCCATGTGCTTTTGTTGTATTATGTGATTCCTTTGTTCTGTTTTCCCAACCATTTATCGGTGTTCATTATGCTGAGTTCAGACTGCAGAACTTACTTGTAAAGTCATGCCGAGTGAAACCCCCTGTCGCCGATCCATCTTACAGTGTAAACAGAGCAGTGATGGAACGCTAGGCCAGATAGTCATGCAGTGTAAAAACATGTGTCACGACTACTTTGAAAATCATGCAGTCTGAATTCAGCATTAGTTCCACCTGTGTTTACATCCCTGTTTGTCAGTATTTATCATGTCTTGTGTATTATACTCCCTAGTTTTGATTATTCCTTGTCCGGTCTTGTGTTGTCAACCTCCTTGTCATCCTGATCTGTTATCGAATCCTGTTTCCCTTGAAGAGTGTGTAAATTAGAAGAGCTTTTGATAATACCAGTTTCCTGTGCATTTGTGAAGAGTGCATCTGTGATAATACATGTATTTATTATGGATACAGTGCAAAATTTTAACTTGTTACAAAACAAAATTGTATAGTAATTCAAACAGTGTCATTTAAACTTCAAACTTTAAACATTTAGCTTTACCATCAGAAATAAATTGTATTTTGGCAAAATGAAATAGAAATATCATGGTTTGTTTGCAAGGCAAAACTGGTTTCAGTTGCAGCAGTTGATTAAAACAAACAAACAAACAAACAAACAAACAAACAAACAAAAAAGCAAACTAACCTTGGTAATGATGAGAACGGACATCTGACATCTACAAGTTGAAGACAAAAAGGAACAAATGAGAAACTAGTGTACAAAATTAACAAAAAAAAATATTAGTAACCACAAAGACTATTAAACACAGACAAACAGAAAGAGAAAACAGAAAGAAATCAAAAAACAGCATGAACAAAAACATTTTACATTTTTCCACCATTACTCCCTTACCGTATTTCCTTATCTTTATCATTGTACTATATCATAATTTAACAGTTGCATAGTTCCCATTAGTTAAGTTATTAGCATTTTAAACACCTTTATATAGCATGAACACATTACACTGACCAAAATGAAAGAGGTCTTTTATATTGTTAAAAATATAATAATAATAAAAAAATAAAAATAAAAAAAATAATAATAATAATAATATAAAAAATAAAAATAATAATAGACAGCTTTTGTACCTTCTGAGAAATGCAGCTGTTCATCCAATCTACCTATTATAAAAGTGCATTCCTCTGACATTTTTCTCTCCCTTGATTTGACATGACTGGCCGTGACATTCTTTTAAAGGGCCTTGAGTGTTGATTGGCAGATCTAAAATGCTTCTTGCCTAAAGAATAAGCTTTGTTTTTCATTTAATAAAGAAAAAGCTTATTTTCCAGTAAGACCAGAGAGTTGGTCCCTGTCATGGTCGGCATGGTCAAATGCTAGGGTTGCTGCTAATCCCTAGAGTCACCAAAATTAGTGAATGTTTATATATATTTAATTTTGTATTGTAAGGGCCCATCTATTTTTCCTATGACGGACTAACAGCATTGGTGAAGGTTAAATGCATGTAAGCCTTTAGCACATGTGAAAAGAAATATTTTTATTCATTAAGATTTATTTTAATTTGTTTCCAACTCCGAATTTAATCTGACTCCAATTTATAATAATTTTAGATTGATCTAATTCAAGCTGATTACCTTATAGGTTGTGATTCGGTCTAATTTAGATTGATTAACCTATAAATCCTTATTCTCAAGTAATGGTTCATCATTTACCCGAAGTCGCTTAGAGTCAGTATGCTGGCCAGTTACATCTGCTCACGGACACAACCTCGCCAGTTCCGATTCTTAGCCGATAAGCTAATTTCCTTTAAATAATAATAGGCCGCCCCATGCTTGCACATATTTAAAGAAAAGTTTAATTTAGCTTAGTCAAAGAATATAACTGAAAGCTACTTCCTTTAAGCAATAATTGCCGCCCCATGCTTGCTCATATTTAAAGGAAGTTGTATTTAGCCCCCTAATTTATATTATACTAAGTCAGTGATTGTCAGAAATCATCAGGTCTCTAATGCTGTGCCCATGCTCCATCCATTGATCCTGAATGTATGACAATCCTGGTCGTAAGCTGCGGAATACATCAGCCTAAACAATCTACTAGATTTAAATGATTTCAGGAGATATTAGAGTTAAACAAGAATTTTACATTTATTTGTCAGGCAAAGATTTTCTATTCCAATTCACATAATTAAACAAAATAAGCCAATCAAGATTGTACAACATCAATTATTCGAAGATACATTTAAGTTAAGAGATTAATACCTGACCGTGTAGAAATACATTGCAGCATATAAGTCCTGATGCAGAGCTCAGAGACTCACAAACTGCAATGGGGTATCCTGCCTACAGAATCCCACAGACACTTCTGCACCCTTTGCCTAAATACTCAAATCGTCATAAATTCAAGACAATAAAAGCGTCACCAAGCCTCTTGCCTGGTCATGAGTTGATACAAAGACCATTTCCCTGGAGTGGAGCATCTGGCAAAGATCTTATCAAAGTCAAAACCCAAATTAACTGATATAAGGGAGATTGTAAAATATTACAGTGAAATTAAGACCACTTTACCAATCACACAGAGAGATTTAAAATGACACCAAACATGAATATAAAGCCACAAGATACACCATATTAAAAACTTAAACATTCTGTGTGGAATGTAAGTGAGCTGCTCTGGTGGAGAAGGTAAAGTCCAGGGCAAAGAGGGGGGCTCAGGATGCATGATCGAGACAACCCGAACAACTGGTTTTCTAGCTGATCTTCTTCTCAGATTAGAAAGTTTATTGTTTTAGTGCTTGACCATTTGGTGGTCTTGTCTTGTGTGGAGCTCCTTAACCGTTTTCAGGGTTTAATATTAAGGAGAGATATAGCCATCCTTACAGTATCACACATATCACTTTATCATTATGAATTTGAAATATTTCATACAAAAAAAAAAAACAATCATCTCACAAAAACATAACTATTGGATTACTCTTCCGATGTCTTGCCCTTTGCAGCCACACTTCTGAAGTAACCAGATTGTGAATAATCATGTTAAATAATCTGTTAAATAATAGTATATAGCAAGCGTTCTCAATCTTGGTCCTGGAGTTCCGGTGTCCTGCAGATTTTAGTTATAACTCCAGTCAGACACAGGTGGGCATGCTAATCAAGCTCTTATAGGCTTCTAGAAACATCCTTGCAGGTATGTTGAGGCAAGTTGGAGCTAAAATCTGCAGGACACTGGACCCCCAGGACATAGTTTGACAACCCCTGGTATAGTAATATAACAGTTTTACACCATAGTCAAAGTCACAATAAAGTCACAATATATGCATTTATTTGAATTTCATTCATCATTTGATTGTTTTAACTAATGTTTTTACAAATTAATACATTTGAGGTCCTGATTAAAAATAAAGTTATTAAAGAAGTGAATGAATTTAAGTATCTTGGCATAACTCTAGACATTAATTTAAAGTTTGATAGTCATGTTAAATATTTAAGCAAGAAAGTTAAGCCGAATCTAAACTGTTTTTGATTTATTAGAAGGTTTTTAACATGTCAAACTGCAAAATTATACATGCACACAAAGATATTCTCTCACTTGACCTATTGCATTACATCTTGGTCACAAGCCTCTTTAACTACACTGAAGCCTATTGACTTGATATATAAAAAAGCAGTTAAAATTATGGACTTAAAGCATATGCTATGGCATCATTGTGAAGTTTTATGTAAACATAACTTTTTTAGTTTTGACAGTTTTATTAAATTTAATCTTAAATTGGTTTTTAAATGTTTAAATAATCATGTTCCAATCCTGTTTTCTGATCTAATGAGTAGGCATCAAACCTCTCACAGAGTTAATGGTGAGAGCTGCTAATGGTGACTGTCTATTGCCAAAGTGTCGGACCTCCTTTGGTCAATCTGTCTTCTCTGTAAAGGGAGCCAAACTGTGGAATAATTTACCTGTTAGCCTACAATCAGAAAGTAATATAATTATTTTAGTACTGTTCTTAAAAGTGGTTAAAAACAAAAGATCAGTGTTGCACAAATAGTCTTCTTTAGTTTGTTGGATCATGCCGCCTTTGCTTTTGCCTTCAGAAATTTTATGTAAAGAATTATAATGTCGTGTATATGTGTTTATTATATTTCCATTTCGTCAATTTTTCAAGCCTCCTGTGGACAGGTGTTGAGAATTAGCAAGTTTGCTAAAACACTTAAACAAATGCACTTGGTTGTCCAGTGTAATTGTGATGTCCATGTCAAATAATAAATAAAAAATAATAAATAAATAATAATGTATTTTTAATTATTTTATTATTATTTATTATTTTATTATTATTTATTATTGTATTATGTTTTATTATATAATATATATATATATATATATATATATATATATATATATATATATATAATGTATTTACATTATATATATAGAAATATATAGAAATTCTCCTTTTTTAAACACTTTTTTTTAATAAAATGCCTCAACTTGTTACAGTCAGAATATGGCACAACATGTTTGTGTAAAGAAAAGCCTCTTTGATTTGCAGCAGCCTCAGTGACACACTCATCTATGCTGCAAACACATTCTTCTCATGACTTGACCAAAGAACTGCATATACCCATAATGCAACACAGACTAACAGATGTAGAGGAATAATGGCCAAGTAATGTAAATTCTGTCATTATTTACTCACTGCATGCTGTTCCAAACCCATATGACTTCCTTTCCTCCATGGTGATACTTTTGTTGTTGTTGTTGTTGTTGTTATCTGAAGCTTGATGGTACACTTCCTTATTCACATTATATTGAAACAGGATATTCTTCAAAAATATGCTGCATGGAAACAAAAGTCATATATTATAAGAATGACAGTCTATTTATGAGAAAACACTGTGCATATTTACATACATACTAGTACAGCTTGCTGTTAACTCACAAAAATCAGCTTATTAAAATGACTTATTGTCATTGTTTACTGTACATGCAGACCAATAACTATTACAGGGCCAGACAGAACCTGCACTTTTTGTTGCTATTTTTGTGCAGAAATTTGTAAAAAAAATATCTAAAAAAAATAAAATAAAAAAATTACAAAATCTGAAGACAAATCCAATTAGGCAAGGCAAGTTTTTTTTTTTTTTTGCACATTTCATACATAAAGTGCTTTACCAGGAATAAAAGACATGAAAATAAAAATGATTAAAATAATTAAAAATGATTCAAACATATTAAATGTGTTAAACAGGTTTTAAAAGAATAAAAAAGAAAAGACACGCTAGTGAGATGTGTTTGACGCATTACAGTGCTCATTCAGTAAAGGCATAGCTAAACAGATTTGTTTAAGTCTTGATTTGAATGTGCCTAATGTTGGAGCACATCAGACCATTTCTGAAATGTGATTCCAGCAGCAGGGGTCGTAGCTGAAGACCAATTGGAATTTCTAGTTTATTTAATCCTAATGATCTGAGTGATATGTTAGGTTTGTATTCAATGATCACATCTGAAATGTATTGAGGTCCTAGGTCATTTAGTGATTTATAGACAAGTAATAATACTTTAAATTTATTCTGAATGTAACTAGGAGCCAATGTAAAGACCTGAGGACAGGTATGATGTGTTCTGATTGTCTGGTTCTGGTCTGAATCCTGGCCGCAGTGTTCTGGATGAGCTGCAACTGTCTGACTGTGTTTTGGGAAGGCTAGTAAGGAGTCCATTACAATAATCCACCCTGCTGGTGATAAAAGCATCTCTAAGTCCTCACTGCAAACAAAGCATCTACTTTTTACAATGTTTTTGAGATGATAGTATGCTGGTTTACTAACTGCTTTGACATGACTATTGACTGTGACTCCAGAATCACACCAAGATTCTTGACCTTATTAGAACTACTTGTTGGGTAAATAAAACTACAGTAAGTCTGAAATAATATATCTACTAAAAACAAAAAGAAAACACGTCACAAAATGTTGTGTACAAAGTCATCTATTTTATTGAATATTATTCTATATTATTATGAATTAATATCATATTATTCAGCGATATTCCGTGTGGGCCTACCAATAACCCAGCAATTTACTTTATTAAAAAATCTGAAAATTTACTGGTAGTGATGTTAAATTATACACACTAAAAAGTGCTAACCCAACACAGGGTAAAATATGGGCAATCCCAACAGTTGGATAGTTTAGATTCTGTATAATCCACAGCCATATCACAGCCACAGCCTTATCACATGCAGCCCAAGACCAGTTACTCACTGAAGCTAAGCAGGGCTGGGCCTAATCAGTATACCTGAATAAGAGACCACATGTGAAAACTAAGTTGCTGTTGGAAGTGATGTTAGTGAGGCAAGCAGGGGGCGCACAGTCTGCGGTCTGAGTGAGTCCTAATGACCCAATATAGTGAAGGGGACACTATACTGTCAGTGAGTGCCGTCTTTCGGATGAGACGTTTAACCGAGGTCATAACAGTTTGTGGTCATTAAAAATCCCATGACTTGTAAAGAGGAGGGGTGTAACCCCTGTGTCCTGACCAAATTCCCACCATTGGCCCTTACCCATCATGGGCTCCCAATTAAATTTATCCTGTGGCTGCTGTCGCATCGTTCAAGCAGATGCTGCACACTGGTGATGGTGTAAAGTGACCCCTCCCCCTCATGATTGTGAAGCTCTTTGGGTGTATGTCCATACACAACACATGCGCTTTATAAATACACATTACTTACTAATCTAACAGTTTAGATTTTTCCATATTTGACTCAACATTGAGTTAACAAAACCCAGCATGTAGTAATTTATGTATCTAGGCCATGTCCGCATGAATACATTTTTATTTAAAATTGATGATTTTTTTTTCTCCAATTGGTCTTCTGTCCACACTGAGACAGTGATCATTGATTTTAATCAAATCACTTTTTATTGTCACATCATCAGCAGCACGGCTTTTAGGAAACAAAGAAAAACATTTATTCGAAAACGCTCTCCAAAGTGGATCAATCTGAGTGCAGAATGCCAATACAGAGGCCTTCGATAGTAATGATGCATTTTAGTGATGTGACCCATTAAATTTTGTTGGATGCTCTCCATTTTGACAGCATTGTTAAATTGGATATTTCATATGTTGTGTTATTAATATTCATAAACTGAAGAGGCTTATTGCAAGACCACTGGTAAACCTACTGCTCTTATGATTTTCCCAAAATGCAACATTTCGGCTGTGGCACTTCCATTTCTGTTTACAAGATGAGAACTTATGTTTCTGTAGTGAAAGAAAACATTTAATTTTGCATTACATTTAGTCTTTTTTAGCTGCAAACAGTTTGCTCTGTCTGAATTTGGACCTGTGGGACATTTGTAATACAGTACTTACTGCATTTTTAACTATGTAATATCATAACAAGCCATCTATTATTTTTCATATTTGCATCCACATTTTCACTTGATTTTTTATAGACATTACTGAGCAACAGCAATTTCGTAATGTGTGATAAGGTTACTCAAACTTTACAATAAGGTTTCACTAGTTAATTTATTCATCAACATGAGCTATATATGAACAATGCTTGTAAAGCATTTATTAATCATGGTTCAACATTTACTAATGCATTAGTAACATCCAAATTCATGCTTGTTAACATTAGTTATTGCACCAGAGTTAACGAGCTAAAGGTATACAGCTACTTTTATTAACTCACATTTACTAACATGAACAAATATAGTAATAAATGCATTGTTCATTGTTTGTTCATGTTAGCAAATGCATTAAAGGTGCAATAGGTGGTCTGCCAAAATGCGATCTGTTAGCATAATTTCTTTGAAAACACAGTCCCTCCCCTGCCATTCAAAGCTACGTCTCCTGAAATCACGAATGCGCACATTAAAGATGACAGAAGACAACCCACTACTAGATTATGTCATTCACCAGTTAGAAAACTTTATAGTTCTTTACAATACTACAATCTCAAATGAAAAACTGTATTTTATCTAGAACGTATTCAGTTGTGTAGCAAGCAAAACCTGTCATAATGTGCAATATTCCAAGCCATTCTTACATGCTATATTTCAGACCAAATATTCAGAGTAGCATGGTAAACAGTATAGAGAGCACGTCACAGGTTGTCATTGTTTAAAAATGAACCAATGTGAATATAAAAGCAACTTGACCTCAGTAAAGCAAGCTAGGTGGAATAGCGCTATTTACTTTTATTTTGTTGTCAAACTAAATAAAAATCTACATTATCGATGTTGTAAAAGGACTTTAAGACACTGAAAATAGTCACATCAATCTTTCGCCTGAAGATTTCAGTGGCTGAACAACACTTCCGTGCATATACTGTAACCCATTCATAACACAACACAATCTATGTTAGCTTTGCATGACTAAAATTGTTTAAAAACATGACATTACCTGTCTAACAGAAATACTTCAGCCATGGTGTCATCCTTCTTCCAGTGTGCAACAGTAACTGCAATATTGATTCAGGATTTTAAAGTTTTGATTCAGTATTTGTTTTTACTGCTGTCACTCTCTCATGTCCACGTGCATGTGCAAACGGCGGATCTGTGTGAACGGGTGAGCAGATATACAAATCTACGTTTGCTGACATTTTAAGCTACTTATCAGAACTATGGGTATTATAGGCCTGAAAAATTTTAATTGAATGAACATTTTTTAGTCTTATGCCCAGAATATAAAAATATAAATACATTCAGATAATTTACTTTAATCTGGAATGTGAAGAGACTTTAACTAATACAACCTTTTTGTAAAGCGTTACAGATCACTTATCATGTGTTGCAATTGCAAAGCAAATTCAGGTCATATCTTTGCTGCAACATTCCACATATAAAAGCATGAGAAACAGGTAGAAAGTGGTTTAATTTTAAAACATTTACTTTTTAATAAACTTACATCTTTTTCTAATGTAAGTTTTTTTCACTGCATCAACAATCTGACAAATGTCTTCCTAGAAATAGATCTGTATTTAAATCTATATTTATATATACAGTATATATACGTAACTAAATATTGTGCTCTTCAAAAAAACTGACATAAAGCAGGATAATGCATTTGCATGCTGGGGGTGGGTAAAAAAATCTAGCTTTTATAACCGGTTTATTCTTAAACCATTTATGACCTTATTCAAAGAGAAAATTAATAAACATATTTACATGACCACATGCAAAATTGGGTTAAAAATGTGCATGTACACGAACTGAATGAGAGACTTTTCATTTTGGATTATCTATTCACTTAATACTGGCACTAATAATGGCAGTTTCTATGGTTCATAAAGGTCCAACCTGCCATTCATTCAGCGGATCATACAGAGAGTGCCATGTTGAGGTTTTGAGATTCTCTGTGTTAATTAGAGGCAGCAGGAACAGGGCTGTCTGTGAGCCCTCAGCAAGCCCACAGTGACAGGTGAACCTCTGTTCACCAGGAGGGTGGAGAGATGGGTCTCATCCACTCAATTATTCCTCCTTCTTACATTACAGCCATGTTAAAAGGTTATGGGTTTGGAGAACGAAATTTTCAGGCTATTTTAAAGTCAAATGTGAGCTTCATAAATATCTCATTTGTCTGCTCATTTTCAAGGGTTTGGTTTATTTATAGTCTTAAACTGCTGACCCATCCAGAACACATCCCATAGGGAGAGACTTATAAAAGGGCTACTGACTCACAAGGTTTCAAGACCAATCTCTCTCACGTTAGGACAGATATTGATTTAGAAGTCATACAATACACTTCAGTTTCTGAAAGACAACAGCAGGAATAGGTCAGTTCAGGTAGTAGTTCTAAAAACCAAGAAATAATGAAAGGCAAATGTTTTCATCTCAAAATCAAGGTCATTCCTCTAAATCTCCTGAAATTAAAACAGAAGTGCATTGTCAAAATATGTAAATAAATGTATTAGAACATTGCATATTTTTATTTTGGCCGATTGTTTTTTTTTTTGTTGTTTTGTTTGTGTGCCGCTGCATCATCCAAGTAGATGGTAGTAGGTGTTAATATGTAATGTGTACTTATATAGCACATTTATAGTGTATGGCCATATATATATGGCCATACACCCAAAGCGCTTCATAATTATGAGGGGAGTCTCTCCGTACTACCAGCAGTGTGCAGCATCCACTTAGACGATGCGACGGCAGCCACAGGTCAACGGCACCACTGCTGCTCACCACACACCAGTTATTGGTTGAGTGGAGAGACAGTGATTCAGCCAATTCAGGGGATGGGATGATTGGGAGGCCATGATGGTAAGGACTGATGGAGGGAATTTGGCCAGGACATTGGGGTTATACCCCTACTCTTTACGAGAACTGCCATCTGATTTTATAATGACCACAGAGAGTCAGGAACTCAGTTTAGCGTCTCATCTGAAAGGCAGGGCTCACTGACAGTACAGTGTCCCCTTCACTATACTGGGTCATTAGGACTCACTCGGACCGCAGGCTGAGTGCCCCCTACGGGCCTTACTAACACCACTTCCAACAGCAACCTAGTTTTCCCATGTGGTCTCCTATTCAGGTACAGACAGGCTCAGCCCTGCTTAGCTTCAGTGAGAAACTGGTCTTGGGCTGCAGAGTGATATGGCTGTGGCCAATACAGAGGCTTTTAAAAATGACACAATTTTTGTCATGTGACCATTTCAGCTAAACTGTATGGATATCACGATCACCAGCAATCTAGCCATTGCTAAACGCTGGAGAACACTTATTATTAATAATAACCAGTTCCAGATCACCACTGATTGCAAACACACAGTTGTAGCTTATGAGGACTAATGAGTACTATAAACACAGCACATATACACACACATACGCCTTGTCTGAGTCTTCTGTAATGAGTTGGGTTGGCAACAGAGGTGAGGATCCAAATGCAGCCTCATTTTGGGATGGTCATACAGGCAAGGTAAAAACTGGAACAGACAGGAGCATGAAGGTAATCTAGAGAGTGATCAGTGTAACAGTGAATGGTTGGGACAGGCAGCAAAACAACATAAAACAAAGCGAAACAATAAACAAAGCAAAGGTCAAAAACATGGCAATGCAAGACAAAGAATACACTTCAAAATGCTCACTTGCAGGATACAAGAGAGTGTGCGTGTATGCATGCATGCTTGCATTTATATACTAGGTAATCAGTGCATATGAGCTTCAGCTGTGTTTGCAATCAGTGGTGATCTAGAACTGATGCGTGTGTGAGGTGCACGATGGGAGGTGTTGTCTAGTTAAGTGGCAGTAGCATGAATAATAGTAAGTGTTCTCCAGCAATCTGCAATGGCTAGATTGCTGGTGATCGTGACATATGACATTGTACAGCAGTTGTTTTAAATGCTTTCCTTTTTTTACAGCTTTATTAGAAAAATTATCTAAATAAAAGTATCTGTTATTACTCACCTTTAAGTTGTTCCCATCACCTGAGCTCTCTCATCCTCCAGATTGCAATGATCTTGACTCATTTAACATCTAGAAAAAAAATACTAAAAACACACAATATGCCTTCAGTGGTTCAATCAGAATATTATGAAGCTATAAAAATACTTTTGTGCGCACATAAAAGAAAAATAATGACTTTATTCAACAGCTTCTTCTCCTCAGTGTCAGTATAGTGAGCACTGTGATGTGTGCATAATCTGGGCTCACTCTTATAATGATTTCTGATCATCTGATGCTGAAGATTGAAAACAAATAGCTAACAACTGAAACTAAATGCCATGTTTTCCCCCGCCTGAAGAAACTGTTGCAACTAATGATATGATAAAGCCGCTAGTCTAAAACCTCATTTGTATTTCTAGACAAAACCCCAAGTCAAATTAGCCTTTTGGATTGGTTTTTATATCAACGTCATGACTGAGCAGCTGTCTGCTGAGGTTTAAGAAGACAAAACAGCCACAGGAAACTCTGGTTTATGGCGCCGTTCATTTTTTCTGTTCAAATTTCCTTTCACGCATTATTTCCATTTTTCATTTCAAGCATTCTCACTCAGCTCTCTTGATTGGATCTGGCATTTTCACTCTGACAGTTTTGCACTGGATGAGACATGTAGAGTGTTTTGAGAGTAATTATTTTCACGGCGATATTATGTACAACAAGAACATCGAGCGGCACATCAGTCAATGGCTCAATAAACATTTATATCATTTCATGCCAATTTTACATGTGCCTTTTACAGCCTCAGTGTTCTATAACATTGATGGCAATGTCCGTCCTCCTATCTACATGATGGATAATATAACAGACATACACTGAAGTGAAAGCCTGTTTGTTTTATGAGACCCCAACAAATCTTCCAGAAGGGCATGTGCAGTTGGACTGATGGCCAGCCTGAGAGCGGCAAAATGGCCAAGGCTGAAATAACAACAATTTACTTCCTTTTCCAATTTAACAGGTAATGTCTTTGCCTTTTCTATTTATATCTGGACTTTGGTCGACTGCATCCAGTTTGTACAATGTGTAAGACGTGAGTGTGTGTTTTAGCTAGGGACTTAACACATAACCGATGCTTGATTGATAAATAATAAGATAGTATGTGTTAAGTTACTTTTTAGACAAAGCTTTTTAGACTCCATTTGCAGTGCCAACCAAACAAAACTGCAATATAATTGCCAGAATTGAGCTTGAATGGATTGGTGAATCTCATAAAAATTCAGTTATTAATTTATTCCAGAATGAATCAGTTATAATGATGTAAATGAGTGAATGGTTCAGTAAATCGATCTTAAAGCTAATTGTTTGTTTTAACTGAATTTGGCATTGTTTCAATGAACTGATTTAGTGAAGGAATTCACTTCAGTAAATCTCTCGTTTACAGTAATTTTTTACTGTAACTTGTTTTTTAGTGTGATTTGTATTGTAAGAATATATTAACTTGTTTGCACTGAGTAGTGAGATGCACTTATTGTTGTCACACACGTGTATAATATAAATTATATATGTACACTACCTGACAAAAGTCTTGTCGTTGACCCTAGTTGTAAGAGCAACAAATAATAACTTGACTTCTAGTTGATCATTTGGAAAAGTGGTAGAAGTTAGATTTTTTCTATGAATCATCTGTTGAACTGCATCCCAATCATGACAAACACTGCAGAAGACCTATATATTAGAATCCAGATGGACCAAAGATTCTCACAGAAATCAGTCAAGTTGAAAAAAAGACATCAAGGTTTGGGGTTACATTCAGTATGGGGCCATGCGAGAGATCTGCAGAGTGGATGGCAACATCAACAGCCTGAGGTATCAAGACATTTGTGCTGCCCATTACATTACAAACCACAGGAGAGGGCAAATTCTTCAGCAGGATAGCGCTCCTTCTCATACTTCAACCACTCCACATCAAAGTACCTGAAAGCAAAGAAGTCAAAGTGTTCCAGGATTGGCCAGGCCAGTCACTTGACATGAACATTATTTAGTATGTCTGGGGTAAAATGGTGGAGGCATTGAAGATAAATTTAAAAAATCTTAATGAACTCTGGGAGTCCTGCAAAAATGCTCTCTTTGCCATTCTTGATGACTTTATTAAGTTATTTGAGTCATTGCAAACATGTATGAATGCAGTCCTCCAAGGCTGGACTGTCCTATTCGTCCAGTACGTTCATTGGTGAGTGTGTTCAGTTCTCCCGTTGAAAAAATGCACCCTCTCACCACCAATGTTCAGTTAACTGCCCATTCTGTCTCTATTTCAGTCACGGCCCTCATCGACTCTGGGTCAGCCGGAAATTTCATCTCGCACGCCCTCTGTCGCCGCCTCCAGCTCCACACCGAAGCCTCGACGCACGTCTACCAGATTCAACCTATAACCACCGATATCCATTCCCAGGCACGTATCCATCGTAAATGTGAACCCGTCACCCTCAGAGTAGGGTTACTTCATAAGGAAGAAATTCAATTTCTGGTTCTGGAGGGAGCATCAATGGACATCATCCTAGGGCGCCCGTGGCTGGTGAAGCATGATCCCATCCTCTCTTGGGGCACCGGAGAAATCAAAAGATGGGGTAAAGAATGCGTCTCCAGCTGTTTTCCTGACCTACCCTTGCAGATCCAGAGACCCATAAATGTCTACGTCACATCTGTCGAAAGTCCAGTTGAGAAACAATCCATCCAGATCCTGAAGATCTACTCCTCATACGAGGACGTATTTTGCCCCAAGAGAGCTTCCCAGCTACCTCCACATCGGCCATGGGACTGCGCCATTGACCTGCTTCCTGATGCTCCTATGCCCAGAGGTAGGATCTACCCGTTGTCCCTTCCAGAAACTAAGGCCATGGAGGAGTACATTCAGGAGGCTCTGAGTCAGGGGTATATTCGCCAGTCCACGTCACCCGCTGCCTCAAGCTTCTTCTTCGTGGCCAAGAAGGATGGAGGGCTGCGGCCATGTATAGATTACCGAGTTCTGAACCAAGGCACCATCAAGTTCAGGTACCCACTTCCTCTCGTCCCTGCGGCCCTGGAACAACTCCGATCTGCCCGGATATTCACCAAGTTGGACCTCCGCAGCGCATACAACCTGGTACGAATACGCGAGGGGGACGAATGGAAGACGGCGTTTGTGACCCCTACTGGGCACTACGAATACCTGGTCATGCCCTATGGTCTGGTCAACGCCCCCTCCGTATTCCAGAATTTCATCCATGAAGTCCTCCGGGAGTTCCTCCATGTCTCCGTCATTGTATATATTGATGATATCCTGATTTACTCCCGGAGTGAGGCCGAACATCGCCACCACGTTGCGGAGGTCCTACAAACCCTACGGAACCATAAATTGTACCTCAAGGCTGAGAAGTGCTCATTTCACTTACCATCTGTTCAGTTCCTCGGATACATCATCGACCGAAAAGGGGTTCGCATGGACGAGGGGAAGGTCAGTTCCGTCATCTCCTGGCCTGAACCTAAAACCATTAAAGAACTCCAACGATTCCTAGGGTTTGCCAATTTTTATCGACGTTTTATCCTCAACTACAGTCTTATCACCGCTCCTCTCACCAACCTCCTAAAAAATCAACCCAAAACGCTATCCTGGTCACCCGAAGCTGCCGCAGCCTTCCAAAGACTCAAGAAGTCCTTCACGCAGGCTCCACTCCTGACTCACCCCAATCCCGACTTACCTTTCGTGGTCGAGGTGGATGCATCGACCACCGGAGTAGGAGCCATCTTGTCACAGCTCCATGGTAATCCCTCACTACTCCATCCATGCGCCTACTTCTCCCGAAAGCTCAGCCTGGCGGAAAGGAACTATGACATCGGAAACCGTGAACTTCTAGCCATTAAGCTCGCCCTGGAGGAGTGGCGACACTGGTTGGAGGGAGCTAAACACCCATTCCAGGTGATCACCGATCACAAGAACTTGCAGTACCTTAAAGAGGCAAAAAGACTCTGTCCTCGTCAAGCCCGATGGTCCTTATTCTTCTCCAGATTTCAGTTCTCCATATCATATCGACCAGGATCCAAAAACATCCGGGCGGATGCACTCTCCAGAATCTATGACCAACAGGAAATAAGTGAGACCCCGGCCAACATCCTCCCAGATCACATCACTGTCTGTCCCATCACCTGGTCCGCTCCAACAGTTGTCGCCACCCCAGAATCCAGAACTCCGCCGGGCTGTCCCCCCAATCGACGATTCATCCCTGAAAATCAACGGGTAGATCTTATTCACTCCAGTCATACCTCTCTGGGCACAGGGCATCCCGGAGCCAACAACACCCTCTCGCTGCTATCCCAACGCTTCTGGTGGCCGAACATGGCGAGGGATGTGAGGAGATACATCCAAGGCTGTAGAGAATGTGCCATCTACCTGCAGGAAAACTCCATCCCTTGCCCATCCCAAACCGCCCCTGGTCACACCTAGGAGTTGACTTCATGACAGACCTCCCATCGTCTGAAGGTAATACTTGCATATTAGTCATTGTAGATCGATTTTACAAATTCTGTCGTCTGATTCCTCTGAAGGGTCTACCCACAGCCCTAGAAACCGCTGAGAACCTATTTAACCATGTCTTTCGATGTTTTGGGCTACCTGAAGACATAGTCTCGGACCGAGGACCCCAATTCATCTCCAGACTATGGAAAGCCTTTTTTAGACTCCTAGGTGTGACCGTCAGCCTCTCGTCTGGCTATCACCCACAGACCAACGGCCAGACTGAGAGGAAAATTCAAGAAGTGGGGCGGTTCCTCAGGACCTTCTGTCACGGTCATCAGAACTCCTGGAGCCAGTTTCTGGGCTGGGCGGAATACGCCCAGAATTCCCTGCGGCAACCTACCACCGGACTCACGCCATTCCAGTGTATTCTGGGCTTCCAACCTCCACTCTTTCCCTGGGATGGCGAACCTTCTGACGTCCCCGCAGTGGATTACTGGTTCCGGGAGAGCGAGAGGGTCTGGGACGATGCTCATCACCATCTCCAGAGGGCAGTTCGCCGAGCCAAGGAGGTGTCAGACAAGAAGAGGATTCCTGGACCTGCCTATGCTCCGGGGCAGAAAGTTTGGCTCTTCACCAGAGACATCCGCTTGCGACTGCCCTCCCGAAAACTTAGTCCCAGATTTGTTGGTCCCTTCACCTTCCTGGAACAGGTCAACCCAGTCACCTATAAGTTACAGCTACCACCACAATATAGAATCCACCCCACATTCCACGTATCACTCCTTAAGCCCTTTCACGACCCTCTGATTCCCTCCACAGAGCCTGGCCATGAAGAGGAACCCCCTCTTTTCAATTCAATTCACCTTTATTTGTATAGCGCTTATACAATGTAGATTGTGTCAAAGCAGCTTCACATAAAAGGTCACAGTAAATAGGAACAGTGTAGTTCAGTTTGTAGTGTTTAAGTTAAGTTCAGTTTAGCTCAGTTTAGTGTGGTTTAATAATCACTACTGAGAGTCCAAATATTGAAGAGCAAATCCAACGATGCGCAGCTCTACAGATCCTGAACCATGCAAGCCAGTGGCGACAGCGGAGAGGGAAAAAAAACTTCACTAAAGGCGGAAGTGAAGAAAAAAAACCTTGAGAGAAACCAGGCTCAGTTGGGCACGACCATTTTAATTTCTCCGCTGGCCAAACGTCTTGTGCAGAGCTGCAGTCTCTTCCACTGATGTCAGAAGAAGGGTCTATATACAAAGTCAAGGACATTCTACGGTCCCGACGTCGTGGTGGTCATCTGGAATACCTCGTAGACTGGGAGGGATATGGTCCAGAAGAGAGGTCTTGGGTCCCCAGATCCGACATATTAGATCCCGCACTTATGGAGGAGTTCCACTCCAATCACCCCGAGTTCCCAGCACCTCGTGGACGAGGTAGACCACCACGGCGTCGGCGGTCTAGGCCCTCAGGAGCGGGCCCTGGGGAGGGGGGTAATGTCACGGATTGGCCAGGCTCTTCCACCAGCATCACGCAACGATCACCGTCACCTGAGTATTAACCACGCACAGCTGCACCCAATCACTTCCATTCACTATATAAGCACACACCTCACTTCAGTCAGTGTCCGGTCTCGTTCCCACGAAGCGGACTCATAGCGAGTACCTCCTGGTAGTCACTATCACATTTATCTAATCGCTTGAACTTACTTGATCTCTGTCTCGTTCCAGTCTGTCCAGTGTTCCCAGTGTCCTGTCTGTATTGAGTGTGTCTTCAGTCTGTCTTCCCCGCAAGCCCTCTGGTGTGTGCATTCGGTCTCCCTCAGTGTCTGTCATCCATCCTGCTCCGAAGAAGGAACATCAGCTCATCCATACTACAGTCACATCCCCTTTGTTATCCTTATGTGCTCCGCTGCTGTAATAAACATCTTTCATAATATACTCACCTAACTTGTCCGTCTGCTTCCCTAACAGTGACATGTTTCTGTGATATTACTGTGGGTGCTCAACCTGTGGTCTGTGTGGGTCCTAATGCCCCAGTATAGTGAAAGTGACTCTATACTGCTCAGTGAGCGCTGTCTTTCAGATGAAACGTTAAACTAAGTTCCTGACTCTCTGTGGTCATTAAATATCCCTGGATTTTCTATTCAATTCAATTCATCTTTATTTGTATAGCACTTTTACAATGTAGATTGTGTCAAAGCAGCTTCACATAGAAGATTATAGTGAAATGAAGTGTCAGTTTAGTTTTCAGAGTTTAAGTTCAGTTTAGTTTAGCTCAGTTCAGTTCAGGTCAGGTCAGTGTGGTTTAATATTCACTGCTGAGAGTCCAAACACTGAACTGCAAATCCATCGATGCACAGCTCTACAAGTTCCAAACCATGCAAGCCAGAGGCGACAGCAGCGAGAAAAAAACTTCACCAATTGGCGAAAGTGAAGGATAAAAAACCTTGAGAGAAACCAGGCTCAGTTGAGCATGACTATTTCTCCTATGGCCAAACGTCTTGCGCAGAGCTGCGGTCTAGGCGCCGGAGGCTGGGGAATGCTGGGTGTCAGCGAAGACTCGGCTGTCCCTGGAGTGTCACAGCAGCTGCTCAGGATATGGGCCTGTCCTTCAAAAAAAATAAAATAAAATAAAAATAAGGGTAGGGTTTAACCCCTGCATCCTGGCCAAATTTGCCTACTGGCCTTTGTCCATCATGGCCTCTTAACCATTCCCATATCATAATCGGCTTCATCACTCGGTCTCCTCTCCACCAATCAACTGTGTGGTGTGCGGTCTGGTGCAATATGGCTGCCGCCGCATCATCCAGGTGGATGCTGCACACTGGTGGTGGATGAGGAGATTCCTACAATATGTAAAGCACTTTGAGTGTCTAGAAAAAGCATTATATAAATGTAAGGATTTAATTTTTTTCTAACCTTTTCTTCTTTTGTGCTTCTTTTTCTTCTTTTGTGATTAACAAAAGAAAGAAGGTAAAGGGTGAGTTAATGATGACAGATGTTTCATTTTTGGATTAACTATGCCTTTAACCATTTTCATATCACAACAGTGACTTGACATAAACAAGATTACTGAAGTATTTTCTCCTCCCTTTTAAAGATCAATGAGCCTAATGTTTTTTGAAACAGTTAAACCATTTTATTTTTGTGTTTTATCACTTAACATTATGTCTTTTCTTGCCATCCACAAACCTATCAGTACAGCCCGGCAGTTTTTTTTGAGGGGGGTCAAGATCCATCAGTTTGATAGCCACTGATCTAAGTGATTGTTTGATTGACATTCTCCGAGCAGGGGACAGTTCTCTTTAATGAAATATGCATCCTGAACCATTCCTTTGATCATAAATGCTTTAATGGTATGCCTGCTTAAATATTTACATTTTGGGCAACGGTGCTGTCAGTTAAATCGCACTTTATTTTGCCTAACTAATACAGTATAGCACATAATGCACTGTACTGCAGCGCCACAAGAACAGCAATCTAAAAATAAGGTGGACTTTGCCCCATCCATAATGCATGGCTGGCCGGATTTCACGCTCCATTGACAGTTTGTGTAGCACAATCTTCCACCTGAGGGGCACAAAAGAAACAAAGCGGGAATCAGGACCTCATCATTGACCAGACCCTGCCGGCTGCTTCTAAGACAATGGCTCTTTAGCTGCTAAACCTGCCAGGAGTCGAACTGTACAATCCAATGCAAATAGAGCCAATATAATGACATATTCGCTCACAAAGCAAATATTTAGCACTTCATTAAAGGTGCTTTGTCATTTGTTCAATGTTAAAATACTTCTTCATAACCCTGTTTGCTGAAACAAGCCATTAGTAAGAATTCACCAATATCACTCTGTCTTTCACAATATCTATCTCTGTATATATTGGAGTTTATTATTTTTTATAATACATCCTTTTTTACAAGACTAAACTGTTCCTGCCCTGCAAGAATTTAATACAACTTATCTCACAATTGTGGCTTTATTTCTTGCTTACTGTATATCTCACAGTTAAAACTGTTCATCTCAGAACTGTGATGTATGTTCAGAAGGTTGAATTTACTAGTTAGTTTCATGCAACTATTTTTTTTCCTTAAAATGTGTATAAACTAAGATTTGCAGTAAATAACATAATTGTAATATGGAAACTTGGAAGTTAAACAACTAGTCAGAATATGTTTATCTCAATTTTAACTTTGTTTCTCATTATTTAATATACTGGAATGCAAAAAAGTACTTTATAGATTTAGAATATTTTAAATGCATGTTTAAACAGTTCAGCATAAATATTTATAGTTTTACAGTTATAGCATATTGTTTAAACCATTTTTAAGAAATTACTTATTTATAAATCAACATTATGAATATTAGGTTTTTTTATTTATTTATTTTTTATTTATTTATTTTTTTCACTTGGCACATAATAGTGAAATGAACTGAATAGTGATTGTTCATACAATTTATGTTTATAGCTACATGTTTTTATTATCCATGACTGGCCTATAATGGTATATGGCATAAAATAATTCAGAAATGTGATGCTCTTTTTGTGCTATCACAGTTTAATGACGTCATCTTATGAGAAATCTGATATTGTTTGATGGACGGTGGTCACAGTAACTTTTATTTCCTGGTTTTGTTGTGATGTGGGCACATTTACAGTTTTGTGTAATATTGCTTAATGTACACTGTGCCTTTGTTGTGAAACATGAAAAATGAAAACTAACTAACTAACTAACTAACTAACTACAGTGCCTAACAACAGTACCTACCTAACTACAAGAGTACCTACCTAACTAACTACATTACCCAACTAACTAGTATGAACAATGTTTATGGTTGTGACAATATTTCACAAAATTACAGTTTACTGTTAGTATTGATCAAATAATGCAGCTAATTAATCAATTAATTAACAGACTAACCAACTACCTACCTACAGTACCTAACTAACTAACTAACTAACTAACTGAATTTCACGAAATAACGAAAATAACGAAAATAACAAAATTTCACAGAATGAATTAACCTCCATAATAAAAGTTAGAATATAGTCAAAAAGAATAATTTAGGTATAACTGTAAACTGTAAAACTGTTTACATCACTTTAATGAAATTAGTTAAGTTGACTCACTGAACATTAAATGTCCTTAAAATGTCCTCAGCTTGCCAGGAAATATCATGTCAGGAAGATATTTTGTGTTCCTGCACAAGATTTGCAGGAGTTTTGTTTATATTGATAATATGCAGGCTATCTATTGCGGTGCAGAAAGAGGCTTTGGATTAGACGAGGATGTGCTGCAAAACCTCATGTTGCTTTGGTTTGTATATGCATAGTGGTAGTTACCAATAACATTCAAAAACTAATTAATTTAATTTGTAGATTACAGGTCGTACACAAATTAAAACTCAAAGCACAATACAAATAATCAAATTGAACTTTAAAGTTCGCTTAATACCACTGTGTAGACTTTCATCATTGAGCTTTCCGCCATTAATTCAATTCAATTCACCTTTATTTGTATAGCGCTTATACAATGTAGATTGTGTCAAAGCAGCTTCACATAAAAGGTCACAGTAAATAGGAACAGTGTAGTTCAGTTTGTAGTGTTTAAGTTCAGTTCAGTTTAGCTCAGTTCAGTGTGGTTTAATAATCACTACTGAGAGTCCAAATATTGAAGAGCAAATCCAATGATGCGCAGCTCTACAGATCCTGAACCATGCAAGCCAGTGGCGACAGCGGAGAGGGAAAAAAATCAGGGATCATCTCGTCGTTGGTCTTGGATCGAATCAGTGACTCTGCATAGTCTGAGGGCCTCGGGAAGAGTATCCCCAGGTGGAAATGGAGAATAAAGAAAATAATTAGCGTAGCTGATGTTCACAGTGTATATCAGCAAGATGCATAACCTGTGTGGAAGCCCCCTAAGTGGTGCACTAAGTGTATGCTTTACTGAACAGATAGGTCTTTAATCTAGTTTTGAATTGGGAGAGTGTGTCTGAGCCTCGGACGTTATCAGGAAGGCTATTCCAGAGTTTTAGAGCCATAAATGAGAAGGCTCGACCTCCTTTACTCGACTTTGCTATTCTAGGTACAACCAGAAGTCCTGAGTTTTGAGATCTTAAAGAGCGAGTTGGATTGTAGCGAGACAGAAGATTGGTTAGATAAGCAGGAGCTAGATTATTTAGAGCTTTATATGTAAGAAGCAATATTTTAAATTCAATACGAAACTTAACAGGCAGCCAGTGTAAGGAGGATAAAATTGGGGTGATGTGATCAAATTTTCTAGACCTGGTAAGAACTCTGGCAGCTGCATTTTGTACTAATTGAAGTTTGTTAATAGAGGATGCTGGGCAGCCAGCAAACAGAGCATTACAGTAGTCCAGCCTAGAAGTCATAAAAGCATGGACTAGCTTTTCTGCATCTGAGATGGATAGCATACTTCGTAACTTAGCGATATTTCTCAGATGAAAGAAAGCAGTTTTTGTGACATGGGAAATATGATTTTTAAAAGTTAAATTGCTGTCTAATATGACACCCAGATCTTTTATAGTAGAACTAACGCTAACTTTGTATCCCTCTATTTGTAGATCGAGTTGTGAGATCTGCTGTGTACAGGATTTAGGCCCAATAAGTAATAATTCTGTTTTGTCTGAGTTTAAGAGAAGATAATTGTTGGTCATCCAGTCTTTAACATCTTTAATACACTCAGTTAGCTTGGACAGATTAGACGTCTCGTCAGGTTTAGTTGAAATATATAATTGAGTATCATCTGCATAGCAGTGAAAGCTGATCCCATGTCTTCTAATAATGTCTCCCAGGGGTAGCATGTATATTGTAAACAGTAAAGGGCCTAAAACTGATCCTTGAGGCACCCCGTATTTTACTGGGCTGATTTGTGAAGGCTGTCCATTTATATTTACAAACTGGTAACGGTCAGATAAGTATGACTTAAACCATTGTAGGGCCTGTCCCTGGACACCTGTAGACTTTAAGCGATTAATAAGGATACCATGGTCAATGGTGTCAAATGCCGCACTAAGATCGAGTAGAACTAATAGCGAGATGCACCCTTGGTCAGCAGCTAAGAGTAAATCGTTGGTTATTTTCACTAATGCAGTTTCTGTACTGTGATGAGCTCTGAAACCTGACTGAAACACTTCAAAAACATTGTTGGTCTGCAGAAAGGAGCATAATTGAGCAGAAACAACTTTTTCTAGTTAAGATGTGACTTTCAACAACATACAGTATACAGTTTTTTTCTTTCTTTCTTTCTGAAAGCCACACAGCATATCAGAAAAAGCAGTGTGTTCGTTTACTGACCACTTTCTAATGCTATTAAACACCCATTCTTTTTCATTAAGATGACATCTACTTTTCTCACTCCATAAATCATGATGAATTACACAATAAGAGCCTGAGCCCTTTAAAATGATCATTTTTTCATCGTATCCTCTATGAAGAGGAAATTAAATTACACAAACAGTTAATCATTTGCAGAGAGAGAGGGGAAAAACTAGCATGCAGCTTTAATTAGCAAGCCCAAGGTTGTTTCCTTAAAAATCAAACGTGAATCATTTGACCGGTTGACTAACGCTGCTCTAAATCGAAAAGATACGAGTACACGGTGATCCCAGATTGTTATACCAGGAGTCATATTCATCTCTCATGATTTAACTCTCCAGTATTGCACCGGCTCTACATCACTGTAGCAACTCCCCATGAAGTGTTATTTTATGGACTGCAGTAAAAGCATCACAAGAATACTTTTTTATGACCTCCATTACACTAAAAGGTCACTTCCCTTATGGCACAGCTCGGTATCTGTGACAGACTTATCACTCTTTACAGAGAGCATCAGAGCCGCTTCATGGCTGAAAGAAATCCCTAATGTTACAAGAGAAAATTACTGCAAAGTGCAGTTTCAATCATTGACTCAGATAATTAACCCTCGGCATGTAAATATGCAGTTGAGGGAATGATTACATTTTAGCCTTACAAATCATCTTAACACTGATCATTGCGTTTAATTGGATAAACTTGTTTTTGTGACCTACGTTAGTTTATCTGCATATTGTTTATGCAGGTTGAGTTTTTTTATCAGAGAAAAGGAGTGGATGCAACTACTCAAAAGTAAGGTGTTGGCAAGAATTGTCTAACGATTTGAAATAAAAAGACTAAGGCTGTATTTATTTAATCAATACTACAGTAAATTGTAACATAAATGATGAAAAATACAGTTATTACAGCATTACTTAATCTTAGTAAATAGTCAACAAGTATAGCTTTGAATTTCAATAATGTATATAATAGATTCATTCTAAATAGTAAATACATAACCTAACATTAAATAATGAAACCTTATATATAATATACATTACAGTTTAAAGTTGCTTTTTTCCTATAGATGCATTGTAAAACAACCAAATTAATCCCTTTTATATCAAAGCTGATTCTTCAAACATTAAAAGATGGCACTTCTGCACCTCTACCACTCGGCTGGACTACATTTCCCATAATGCATTGCACTGGTCACTTCACACAGCGGTTCCATATTCCTTGACTGGACTATTTAAGCACCACAACTTCTCACACAATTGACTGAGTGACACAGACATTTCTAAGCATGTCCTTTGTTTTCTGTCTTTCCCTGGTTTGTCTTGTTTTTTTTGCCTTGAGCTTTTTGGGATTAATGACTGACATTTGGCCTGTTTCATGGATTCCTCTTTATGGATTTACCTGTTACCAATGTTTGCCTTGTTTCCCTTTTTTTGATCTATGCCTGCCTGACAATTCTAAATAAACTGCTCTTGGATTGTCTTCACACTATAGTCCATATCAATACTAACCATGTATACAAGGTTTTGGTCCCACTTTATATTACGTGGCCTATTCACGCTCCAGTCCATACCAATACTAACCATGTATACGGTTTTGGTCCCACTTTATGTTACGTGGCCTTAACTAATATGTACTTACACTGAAATTTAGCTTAAGTTATGTTTTTACATTGTACTTTGGTTTGATTAAACACATGCATGCAATTACATCAGTAATTAAATATTTAAATACACCATTGACCATCCTTAACACCTTGACCCAGCCTTAAACCTACCCATACCACCAAACCTGTCCTTAACCCTTCTGTAATATATTATGAACACATAAGTACATTGTATTTATTTTTGATGCAAGTAGATAGTATTGAATGCCAGGAAATGTACTGTAAAGTGGGGCTCAAGGTTTATATAAAGTTATGTTTATGTTATCTATATTATATAAAGTTGTATATTTACATAAGTATAATAAGTATGATAGCACTATCGCCTTACAGAAAGAAGGTCATTGGTTCGAGTCTCTGCTGGGCCATTAGGCATTTCTGTTAGGTGCTCTTGTGTGTTGTTTGTTCTCCCCGTGTTCGTGCGGGTTTCTTCTGGGTACCCCAGTTTTCCCACAGCCCAAAGACTGTGTAGGTAAATTGATTAAACTAAATTGGTCATAGTGTATGAGTGTGTGTGCACTCATATGCCAGAATAGTTGGCGGTTCATTCCGCTGTGAGACTGCTGATAATCAGTGACTAAACCAAAGGAAAATAAATGAATGAAGTTTATTAATCTGCATAATATAATAATCTGTGAGGTGTCTTTAAATGTGGATTTTTTCAGCACAGCCATTCATATATACTGCACAAGTTGTGAAATAGGTGAAAATTACTTTGAATGTGCACAAATAATTAATGCAGTTATTATTGAATGAGATCCATTGTTTATTTTATCTTTGCTCATCTGTGATACTATTCATTTGTTAATCTGTGCTCATTTTATTACTGCCTAATTAAACAATGTTTGGAATTTATAACAATTAGGCTATAGATGTCTTCATTCATTTCCCCCTAAGAAAGAAATCTGCATAAATGCTATGTCTGCTATGTGTTTTGAGTATACACATAAGAGACGTGTAAATCTGTCAGTCTTCCTTTCTGGTCTGCCACTGAATAGATTGACCCGGGCAGCAGTCATTCTAAAACGAAAAAGTGGATTTCGAGAGTCTGAATGAGCAAGGCCAAGACAGAGCACAGCAAACAGGGTAATATGGATAGGGGCTGGAAAATTGATTTTAACACTCGGGCAAGTGTAACCTCAATGAATAGAGGGGTCAGGCGTAATCCTGTGTGACAGCAGCTCTGATTGGTGGAAGCTGCAGCAAGACTGAGAAAGATCACAACAAACAACACCTGGAAGAGAGAGTTGACTAAATGTGACTGTCCAACCTGTCACAAACAAGCTGTAAAAATGCTATCAGAACCATCGGAAATCTTACTTGGTGACCATGAAATAGATAATTGTCCTTTTCCTCTGCTATCATGACGTATCCAGTTGATATGGTCTTTAAATAAAAGAAAGAACGTAGTACATGATTTGGAAACTAAAAAACACGCATTGCTAACAAAATGAAGGAAGGTTGATGAATGGATGAATTCAGGGCAGAAATGAGAAATCCGCTGATATGCCTGCCTTAAAGGAATTCCATGTGACCAGGGAGCGAATTCCTAAAGACTAGATGGGATACAGCTGCGGAGACTCACATCAATATAGCATAATTCTTGTGACACTGTACAACTATGATTCAAATTTGGGGTAGGGCTTGAATTCATAAAATATAATTTAATGGGTAATTTAATAAATAACTTGAACTCAGTATAATTTTGATGGCTTGGGGAAGCCTACATACTGTTATAATATATAAACTTAATATTCTTCTTCTGAGACTATTTTTTACATGCATCTCCTCCTAGACCGTTCAAGCTACAAACACCAAACTTACTCCAGACCTCCAAACTGGTCTGACTCGGGTTGCTATGTCTTTTCCAACTGATCTGACTTACGGTTTTCCAAAAACTGACCCAGAAAATTCAGAAAAGTCGCATTGACTTAACATTGGACCAAACTTAGTGCCCTCATAACCTTGCGCCAGACTGTCATCCAGACTTGAGGCTGGGCTCATTTCACTCAGACTATCAATCTGCCAATAACTGATGACCTTTCAACTCATTAGCCACACCCTAGAAACCACTTACAGCACCCTAGCAACTGTCCCATTGACTTCTATTGTAAAAAAAACTGCCATTGACTTTATTTTGGACATATTAACAACATATTCATACTAGCAGCATGCTAATTAATTCTATAAACATGCTAACAACATGCTAGCTTATACTAGAACATGATAGCAACATGCTAATTCATATTAGAACTATACTAACAACATACTAATTTATCTTAGAAACATGTTAGCATACTAAAAATTCATACGAGAACCATGCTAATTCATGTTAGCAACTGCCTAGCAACAACTTAGCAACTACTCAGAACACCTACGCAACTGCCCAGCAACACCATAGCAACCAGGGTTTTGGGGTTGTGGTAGACGCTAATAAAATACAATTTATGGGTAATTTAATAAATAATATAAATAATCATCATTAAAAATTAACATTATTTAAACATGATTAATAATATCATTAATAATTTTCAAGCAACAACCGGAAAGGAAGATTTTGGTATTTGATTAAAGTTTTTTTTTTTTTAACAAAATAATGAAGTACACAGATGCATTGTTTGGGTGACGCAGTGGCACAGTAGGTAGTGCTGTTGCCTCACAGCAAGATCGTTGGTTCCAGCCTCGGCTGGGTCAGTTAGTGTTTCTGTGTGGAGTTTGCATGTTCTCCCTGCGTTCGCGTGGGTTTCCTCCAGGTGCTCCGGTTTCTCCCACAGTCCAAAGACATGGGGTACAGGTGAATTGGGTAGGCTAAATTGTCCGTAGAGTATGTGTGTGTAAATAAGTGTGTACGTGTTTCCCAGAGATGGGTTGCAGCTGGAAGGGTATCCGCTGCATAAAACAAATGCTGGATAAGTTGGTGGTTCATTCCACTGTGGCGACCCCGGATTGATAAAGGGACTAAGCCGAAAAGAAAATGAATGAATAAACGAATGATACATTGTTTATAACAAGTACTACTATATACATGTAAAAATTAGAGTGAATAATTTAGATCTTATGGCAACTTTAAAATTTCAGACCACTTCTGCATCAAGTTTATGTGGTAGGTTGTCACGGTTTATGGGTCTGTGTGTTCTTCCTGTATCTTATGTGTTATGACGCATGTGTTGTGGTGTGCGTGGGTGGGTGTGTCTGTTTACCTGTTCATGGTAGCGTGCATTCTAATCAGCTGACCCAATCAGACGCTTCCAGCTGATGCCTGTTTTGCGGGCTATATAAGCAGTCTGTGTTTCACTGCTGGTTAACAGTCCGTTGTTGTTTTCAGGTTTCTGTCTGAGTAATGTCTAGGTTTTCTCTTTAGTCTAGACCGTCGGAAGATGTATTTGTTTGGACCAATGGAAGCTCTCTGTTCTGGACATTCTGCTAGTCTCTATATCCTTTTTAAGCACTTTAAGACTTATATTTACAGTTGCACTTCATTAAACTGTCCTTCACTCACAGTTGGATTCTCCCTGTTTCTTTTGTGACAGTTGTACCCTTTACCATATCCTTACATGGACCTTGACGCACACCTCTCAAAATTTTTTACTAAATATGGAGGAGAGATCTGTGATTGGTCAGCGGTCAGCTTAGTGGCAGTGAATAATATGGGAGGGGATTTGTGGTATTGGAGCGAGTGTTCAACAAACAGCTCCTGTTGGATACTTTTGATTTGTATTTTGTGTCCTACTTCTTTCTCCCCTGAATGAGTGCCATTTAAATTACTTCTACAGTAGCACTGCACACATTATCAGCGTAAACTCAAAACATAGGCAAAGAAATTTGACACTGTGGAACATAGAACCCCACTGCCTATTAGCATTGTAAAATGTCATATATTTAATAGCTTTGAACTATGTGCATCACAAGCTGAGAGCCATCGAGGACTCGCTAAGAAAAATCTGGGGTTCAAACCTTCATTCATTAATTTTCCTTCGGCCACAGTGGTATGAACCAGCAACTACTCCAGCATATACAGCAGATGCCCTTACAGCTGCAACACAGTACAGGAAAGCACCCATACACTTTCTCTTTTACACACACACACTCATACACTACGGCAATCCAAACATAGTTCATCCAATTCACTTATAGGGCATGACTGTGGGGAACACCAGAGCACCCAAAGGAAACCCAAGAAAACATGCAAACTCCACACAGAAATGCCAACTGGCCAAGCCAGGACTTGAACCAGCAACCTTCTGGCTGTGAGGCGACAGTGCTAACCACTTAGCCACCATGTCGCCCCTGGGTTCGAACCTTCTGACACACAAAGTGAAGAGCAAAGGTGATTGGACAGAAAGTGAAACTTCATTTGCCATTGATCATGTGACTCTGGGAAACCAATTACACCATGCAATATGAGGTTTCACAAGAAATTGTGCTGAATGCATTTGTGGATCAAAGCTTAAGTGCCATCAGTAACATCGCTATTTTTATACACTTTCTTGAACACTAATTTTTGACTACTCTTTTACAATATATCTGCATCTGGAAGCTCAACTTAGTTATCACCTTATGCATAACAAGACTGATCCCTGATCGAGTGTGAGTGTGGTGTTTAAATAGTCCAGTAAATGTGTATCAGCTAGAGTAGAGTCATCAATGCAATGCATTGGTGTTAATGTTGTCCGGGAGGCTGACAAAGGTAATTGATGCAATATTATATAAAGGTTTTTTATTTTTTTTATTTTTAATGACCAATTAGATTGCTGGAATTACCAGCAGGAGTGGCCTTGAGGCCCACTAAAGGGAACTCCTTCTGGTAATCATAATGTAATTGGACAGTTAAAAACAATACATCTCTAGGATGTTGCTAAGTTGTGCTTAATTGTTACTAAACAGTTTATGGGTGGTTGCTAGAATGCTGTTTATGTGTTGGGCAGTTCCTATGATGTTCTGGACGGTTGCTAGGATGTTGTTACAGGTTACATTTGAATCATCTTTCAGATAAAGTCACTAACATTATCTGCCAGATTTTAACATAACATCAATGTCTTTTAGCGAGGGATTTTGTAAAGACTTTTCTAAAGAGTTGCATGTGATTTTGAAAGAAAAAGACTTATATTAATAAACCTTGTTTTCAGTTAAAAATGTGTCTTGAATGCTCTAGTCCAGGGCTATTCAATAGGTGGCCCGTGGCCAAGTTCGGCAAGTTGAGGCAATTTGTTCTGGCTCTCCAAATTGTGTGACCAAGACATCAAAAATAAATTTAGTTAAATCGAAAAACAGCCGCTATAGTTATGAAGTGACGTGTGTCAGTTCAATACAGCACAAGCAGTTCAAGGCTGCCCAGATCGTGAGTAGCCTGACATTAAGCCAGTGGCGCGAGCAGCCAAACACATTTGGATACTTAATCATAAAGGCTTCTCAACGCTGCATTTCTGTTGTACCAAACGAAACTGCTGCAACTAAACAAAGTTTAAAGTTCCGAGCTTATACTGAGGTTACTAATACGCATGCATACGGAGTAACTATAGCAGCGTGCTGTTCACATAACGCATCTTTTCCATGCGCAAGTTTGTTATTTCCAATATGCCAATTTGCGCGTGCAAGCAGAACGATGTCTCACGCCTTCCAGATGCTACGAGTAGAAAACATCTCACACCATAGCGGTGAGAGTTGTGCGTGGCTTTTTAGTGCAGTGTAAACAAAAGATATGCTATATAAGAATTATTATAAATTATTAAAATTATTATGTATGTGATAACAACAGTTCATTTAAATACTTATCTAATAAAGCTTAAATTTACATTAGACGTGATAACCATGCATGATTATTCTTCAGACTACATAACTGTATGACCAAAATCTATAATTGTTGCATCCATAATTGTTATGCAGTTCATAACGTAACATATGAATGTGAATGAATGTAGAAGAAGCCTACTTAAGCAATGCACTGCTTTTGTTCTGCTTTGAAATACAACATTCAAATGTGTTTGTAAAAAAAAAAAAAAAGCCACATTGTACAATGCAGTGATGTTATGTAGTTTCAAAATACAATATGTTCACATTTTAATGTAGAAAAATACAACATGGGTGTCTAAGGAGCAAAAATACAACATATGGGCTCGTATATGCTGTTGTATCATCACTCATATTGCAAGTAATATTTCTCTGGCCCCTCATTTGGGATGCTTTTCACACTGGCCCCCATGACAAACTAATTGAATAGCCCTGCTCTAGTCTGAAGGATAACAGAGAAGAATAAAAAAAACACAACAAAAATCTTTTCACGCACAAAAATGCTAGGAAAAACCCAATTAAAAAGAAATTGCTTAAAAAAAAAAACAAGTTGAATTGAACTGTGTACAATATAAAATGTACTCAAATAATGCCTGTTTTATGCACTCTTTTTCCAGTGTGCAGTGTGCGCTGTAAAACCCAAAGCATTATGTACAACAGCATGTTAGCTGGCCAACATGATTATCAAGCAGCAACCTTAAAGCTTTAATGGAATGATTTTAAATGGCATTAACAGAGCCGTGGCCATATTAAAATACATTAATCACTGTCAGCTTGCTACGCTTACTATTAAGTTACATGTGGCTCTAAATGTCCAATATCAATGAAGCGCTGACTACAAAACAACATACATTCCTCAATGTGAAGAAGAAGAAAAAACCTGCATGTGCTGAATATGTTGGTATAGTTCAAGATTTCTATTCAGGTATTTAACTATTACATGAATGTGGTTCAAATGAGCAACGTGCTACTTTAACCAGCTGCATATATAGCGTAGTGTGTTATTCTAGAAGGCAATGTAATTATGTGGTTCTTTCCCCTCTATCAGTTTCACACACCAATTACAGCACATTTTTCAATGCTGTCACACAGCTCTGTTTGATGGTGCATTTGCACATAATGGAGTACTGTGAAAAGAGAGCAAATCAGCTTGTGAAAGCGTTCAACAAATATGTGGTTAAGGAAATTACAAATGACAAGAGCAGAAAAAAACCTGGACCTCAACAAATCATGTGACATTCTTTCCACAGCACTTTAACATTTCACCAGTATGCAAATAACCACTTTGTTATCTCAACTGTGTGAACTAAATGTCACTGAAATGTTATTGTTTTGCCATTAAAAAGGCTGCTCTGACAGCATGCCAAAGCTTGATGAGATGCCTCATATGATACGTGGGGAAATTATATGCCTTCGGAGAACGAGAGAAAGATGAGTTCCCTGTGCTTCATTTCTTTGATTATAAACCTAATATGAATCTAAATGGGATTTAGCAAAGCCTTATGCTGTCTATCAGTCAAAAGTGCTTTCACATCTGTAATTGCATGGGCAGAATTGCAGCCATTTCAGTTTAATATCCAGAGAAGAGAAAAAAAGCTACTTGGAGTTTTTCCTACATGGAGCAAAATGTATATTCTGTTATTAATTACTGTGTATCCTAATAATGTATGTTATTAATGTATATGTTTTATTGTGTTTTACAGTGTGTTGATGTCTCAATGGAATACATTTTAGTGATGGACTGCTGAATAATCTGTCTATACAACTAATTTACATTTGGGTATAAATACTGTAAATGCTATTCTCAATTCAATCCATGTTTATTTCAATAGCGCTTTTACAATGTAGAATGCATCAAAGCTGCTTAACATAGACGTTCTAGTAAACTGAAACTGCGTCAGTTCAGTTTTCAGAGTTGAAGTTCAGTTTAGTTCGGTTCAGTGTGGTTTAAATTTCACTGCCAAAAGTCCAAACACCGAAGAGCAAATCCATCAATGCGCAGATCCACAAGTCTCAAACCAAGCAAGCCAGTGGCAAAATGTCTGGTACATTTAGACAGGAGGAGCGTCTCCTAGAGGTGGTTTGTCAAGCCCACTCACCTACATGGAGCACACTCATGCATCATACTGTGGTGTGATGCATTGCGTGTATGCTTCGCTAAAAAGATAGGTCTCTAATCTAGTTTTGAACTGAGAGAGTGTGTCTGAGCTTCGGACATTATCAGGAAGGCTATTCCAGATTTTAGAAGCCATAAATAATAAGGCTCGAACTCCTTTATTAGACTTTGCTATTCTGGGTACTACCAGAAGCTCTGAGTTTTGAAATCTTAAAGAGTAGATTGGTTTGTAGTGAGACAGAAGTTTTGTTAGACAAACAGGAGCTAGATTATTTAAAGCTAAAATTAAAAAAAGACACCTTGACCTTGAATTGTAGCATTTTGGTAGATTTTAAATGAAACTTTTATTTTTACGGTATGTATTTCTTTCCTCCTAAAAACACAGAATACTTTGAAGCATGATGAGATCCAAAGACTATTTGACTTCATTGAACGGATAAGAAAATTAACATGAACAACAATTTTTTTACTCTGTAACTGCTAGGAAATGTTACAAATATTTACAAGCATGGCATTAATTTCAACTTACAATTGAATCTTTGTTTTTTCTTTTTTTGCACGTGTTCCCTAAAGAAATACATAAATATTTGAAACATGAGGGTAAGTTTTTGATTAATTATTATTGAACGCTCAATATTATCATTTACATTTTTTCTGGTAATGTTAGTCTGGTAATGTACGTTTTCAGTTTTCTGGATATTTAGTGTATTCTGACCAACAGTAACATCTGATTATCTATTTCAGAGGTTACGGTACACACCCAGAAATAAGGTACGCGAGCTGTCACTGGGGTGGTACCTTTTTTGAAGGTACATGCTTACTTAAAGGGTGCATATTGCTACCTCAAATTTATGTATTAGTACCTAAAAATTAAGAGGAACACTTTTGTACTTTAAGGTGCTAATATGTACCCTTGAGGTATTAATATGGACCTTTTAGGTACAAATTTGTACCTTTTGAAAAAGTACCACTCCAGTGACAGCCCGGGTACCTTTATTTCTGAGAGTGTAAGTCAAACTATACAAAAATCTGATTCGACTTTATACTTTTAGGCTATATAAAGATACAAACAGCTATTTTTACAAGAAAATTAAGTGCCTGCTATTGGTGCTTTACATCTGCCAGTTTCAGACAGTTTAATGATTTTTCACTCATAGACAATGGTACTATGAAGAATTATAGGAGTGGTCAAATGTATAATCATATCATCTATTATTTTAATTGATAATTTCCACTATTAACCCCATGAATCTTGAATCTTGTTTTGGCATCCTTCATGAGGGATCAAGACTTAATAAGGGAGTTCAATCCCCCTGTAATTTACACACTGGCTTCTACTCTACCTGACAAAAGTCACCTATCCAAGTTTTAGGAATGACAAATAAAAACTTGACTTCTAGTTGATCATTTGGAATCAGAGGTGGCTTATATGAAAAGCAAAGGCCTCTAGATTATGCTTATTTTACCAAAATAAAATATGATCATGCCTTGATTTTTAATTATTTGATTAGGACAGTAAGGTCAGACTTTGCTTAGACGAATGTCTTGTCACTGAACAGAAATAATGTGCAGTATAGAATATAAAGTCATGGTGCAGTGGAAAAATAATTAATATTGTGTCTGACTCACATGAGCTTGGACAAGTGCATCTTTACATCTCTGCAATGACTCAGATAACATATTAATAAAGTCATCTGGAATGGCAAGAATGGCAATGGAAGAAGGTGTTCTTGCAGGTCTCCCAGAGTTCATCAAGATTCTTTGGATTTATCTTCAATGCCTCCTCCTCCATCTTATCCCAGACATGCTCAATAATGTTCTGGTGACTGGGCGGGCCAATACCAGAGCACCTTGACCTTCTTTGCTTTCAGGAACTTTGATGTGGAGGCTGAAGAATTTGCTCTCTCCTGTGGTTTGTAATGTGATGTGCAGCACAAATGTCTTGATACCTCAGGCTGTTGATGTTGCCATTCACCCTGCAGATCTCTCGCATGCCTCCATACTGAATGCAACCCCAAACCATGATTTTTACTTGACTAAACTTGACTGTTTTCTAGAGAATCTTGGGTCCATGCGAGTTCCTATAGGTATTCTCCAGTATGTGTGATGATTGGGATGCAGTTCAACAGATGATTCATGGAAAAAAAAAATCTACCTTCTGCCACTTTTCCAAATCCACTACAAGTCAAGTTATTATTTGTTTTTCTTACAGCTGGGATCAACAGCAAGACTTTTGTGAGGCAGTGTAGGTGCTTTGCCACTGCAAAACACTCTTAGTATGATTTTTTAAAACACTGAAGAAAACACTCCTAAGGCAACCTGAGGGAAAGTGTCTTGCAATGAAAACAAGTGATCCCAGCCCCAATCTATAACTGTTAATCCTCCTAAAGAAGACTTTGTTTAACCTCATCATTGAGTTTTGATGTGTCTGACGGTTTCAATCCACCTGTCTCATTTCTTATGCATTAATCACATTAATGCATTGTTCACTTATCCTAGTTCAGTAATCACCACTTGTTCAATTTGGCACATATCCCAAAATCCATGTCATAAGATTTGTATGTTAAACCAGGACGGAGCTTTCTGACAGCAGCAGCTCAACTACAGTCAGTCCTCAGGGAAGAAGAGGTTTTCATGATAAGAATAGCAATAGATTTTTTTAATGTGATTAAAACAGCGAGTACAAGAGTTAAAAGTGCTCCATTATCACACACCGTACAAAGCAGCTTACAAGCCAGTGACTTAAAAATATAAGTCCTCAGATTTAGGATCAGGAAGAAATGCAAGTTCCCTTTTGATTCAGTGTGTGAAATGGGTTTTATATGGATATCTGTGAATGTTCAGTCATTTTAAGTGATTGTGATTTCTTTGATTAAATGTCAATCTGAGAGAGGCATCGTTTTGAATGGCCATTTCTTAAAATGACTTTGGCTGTAGGACAAAATGAGAGGCTCATTTTGATGCTGTACGTCTCTTTGATCAGCACTCTATAACAAGGCCATGCCACCTTTCAGTTCAGCACTATTTTCCCCCATCAACACTTTTTCCCTTTTACAATATTATGCTCACTGTATTAACACCAGTCTCTGTGACTGTCCTTGTTCAACCTAATGCAAGTTCATGACCTAAAGTATATCATTAAAAAGAGAAAAATAAGGTAATGTTCATCAGCTGAACTTTGAGGATGGCTATTATTATGGATAAATGTCCTAGGAAATTATGAATACAAGCATGAATCTGTTCCTAGAACAGAAAATGTCAAAGTTGACATTTAATTACCACTGTATCTAGAGAGAATGGCCCAGGGAAACATCTGTTATGTTTGGCAAATTGCTCAAAACTCGGTCCACATGTAAATAATATTAAAACAAATTCATTATGATTTATTTGATTAGAAGGAAATAACATTTGCTGGAAAGAAAAAAAAAATGTGGACAAATGAAAATCCGGCTTTGCCATCAGAATAACTAATTTAATTTTAAAACATACTCAAATGAAAAACAATTTATAACATTTTACAATTTACACACTGAAAAAAAAGTGCTGTCGTACTATTAGTTGAGTCAAATTAAGTTTTCTAGTAAGGGTGTAACGATAAGCGTATTCGTATCGAACTGTTCGGTACGAGACATTCATTTCGGTACGCATTGCAAACCGAACAATTGAGACTAATATCTAAAAAGATAAAAGAGAATAAGTGTACAAAATATAATGTTTTTAGTGCAACAACGCTCAACAAGGCCTCCCAAATGACGTGAAATCCTTGCCCACCTCCAAACACTACTCCAGTCAGGCACATGCTGCACTAGCTCGCAAAATTGCTAGTAACGGTAATGTAATCCTCCTATAACCAACAGTCGGTCTGGCGTTTGGGAGCACTTTGGTTTTCCAGTAAGTTATGAGGGTGAAGGCAAGAGAGGGGTGGAAAAAAAATAACATCTGCTATGACAGCAACGTTAAGATATTTTAGTGACACTGACATCATGGAATCCCTAACTGGAATTAGACGCACTACACGCGCACTACATGCAACTATCCCCACAGCATTCAGACAGGCAATTCCTACAGATTCGAACAGGGCAAAACAAATCATCGAGGCGATCGGTACATTTAGCTGAGGATATGAGACAGGTCTCGAAATTGCCCTGATGTCGTGCAACCAGTTTTCACAGCAAAATGTTTACCACATGCGGGGTGTATTAGGAGGCATTTACGCATTAAGCATCTTTGCACATAAAAACAGCAAACGCAGTGCTTAGGAATGGTTTAAAACAGTTTTCATGTCAACTTGCTGCAGTAAACAAAGTGCGCAATGCTTGCCCCGCCTTCAAGCTCTTCTTATTGGCCCACTGCGCTAGAACAGAACGTGAATGGATTGGTTAATATCAGCTGCCAATCACTCAGTTTCGACTACAGTCTCAAAAATGTAAAGGTCTGGATACGAGAGAATATTAACAACACTGTCAGATTTAGTTTTAGAAACCACCTGAAGTTGCAAATAATGGCACATCTGATTAGTGATCATGTAATAAATGTCAATCCAGCATTTACACTTTTCGAAGAGTGGATAAAAGACTTTCAGTGTTTAAAGTCCACTGTGAAAATGACTAAAACCATTTACCGTAAAACCGGTGGGATGGAGTTTTCAGGTAACAGTGTTTGCCACTGAATCTACACATTTTAAGCACAAGATGTTCTAACGTTATTTAATCCTTCATTTAATGTCACGATACTGTCAGTCATGCGACTGACACAGTGTTCGCCATCGCTCAAGAGCATGCATTCACTGAGGTGAAACTAATATTGCAGCTCATGAAAAGACTGTTACAGCTATTAAAATGACGTATGCAAATAATAAGTTATATGTCTATCATCTGTGCAATATCAGACACCACCCATGAGACCAGCACAGTTATTATTGTTAATTCAGTTCATCTCATTCACGTCAAGCAGTGCGTGCAGGGCCAGTGAGCGCATTGCAGATTTTTGTTTATTTGTTAGTTGTGATTAGAGTGTTAATATATAATAGAATCTGTTAATATAAAACATGTAGTAACGGTGCTCATAATTTTTGGTGGGTGCGTCAAAATTTTTTCTGGTGCACCTGAGTTAGGAATGCCGGTGCTACCAGGAAAAAAAAGGTTAACTTCGAGCCCTGTGAGACCTTAATCGGTATGGGAAATGTCGGGTTTTAAGAAAATGTTAAATGTAACAGAGCCCCGTTACATTATTCCTTCTTAAGCCCATTTCAAATCAAGCAGATCTGTGCTGTCTGAAGAAAAGGTGGACACTAATCTTTCTGAAAATAAAAAAATTACTTAAAAATTGATTGAAACTGAGTTCCATAAAAAAACTAAATTGTTCTTTTCTTTTTATTTGTTTAACTACTACAATATTACATTAATTTTTTTATAAGCAGCCTTTTGGTTTTGAGTATAAAGAAGGATTTGTTTTATTTGCTGCTAAGCAGAAACTCCAGAAGTAGAGCTCCATCACTGTTTAAAGTAAAAGAAAAAAAACAAGATTATAATTTTAAGTATTAGTTTTAATACAATTAATGCAAAGGGAAGCGATTTGTTATTTGTAGCTAAAATATTTAGACTTTAAAATGGCATAAACTGCCTATTTTCCACGCTGATACCTGGCAGATGAGATGTCTCTTTCCCCTCATCTTCCAGCCTAAGCTGTTGGCCATGCCAGTTGCAGATAAATAAAAATTACAAAATATTTATATGTAGGAAATGAGGGATCATTTCCTCATTGCTGCTCATTTTTTCTACTCAGGAAAATGAGAATCAATATTTCTGTAGAGCTAGATTTAAGATGCTAATATGAATAATGCATCTCTGATATAGTGGAATAAAGTGAGGCCATGCCATTTTCCCATCTCCCATTGCAAGAAGCCAAATGTTTTACTTTTTAATCAGGCTGATGCAGACATACAGACACCGCAGCCATGCAAATAAAGTCATTTACAGGCTCACTTAATTTAAAGCTTAATATTGCCATTTAAAAAGTAGATTTTTATTGTGTGGAATACCATTTCTGTCTTCTGCATATTTTCTCCCTCCACTTTAAACTGCTACAGCTAAGCCTCTCATTAGAAAAAGTGGTTTAGGTTTCTGACACTAATTACGAGCGATTCTAAAACTGCCCTTTTTTAAGCTAGATTACTGGGGAAAAAATGTGTCCCAAGCTCATTTTTTAATAATATCTGGCTTCCATGTACAACCCACTAGATAAGTGTTAAGTAACTGTGTTAAAATGAATGTTAAAATTAAAGCTGTCAATCTCTTAGTTAGTTAATAAGTTTGCTAGCTGTTGCTTGTCTGCCTTTATCCCCTCTGCAATTTCACTTCTACATTTACTTATTGTACTTTAAGTTAAAGCTATCTTTATTAATCTCTTTATTGATCTAAACTTTAACCCATTTTAATAATAAGAATATAAATACATAAATAGGAGAAGCACTTTAGCATCGAGAGCAACACCGAGTAAGTACATTTAGACCTGTTTTCAGTTGCTGTGTTTGGTTAGAGAACAGTTAGACTTGTTTCAGCTGGTTGTGTATTGGTTGTTGGACATTTAAAATTGTTTTTCAGCTATCTGTGTTTAGTACTAGCAAGTTTTAGCCACTGTTTCCTTTTGTTTACTGTAAGAGCTTGCGTGCCGAGCCGGAGGTTTTTTCGCGGCCCCGCCGCTGCAGTTTCGGGTGTTTTGTAACTTTGGAGGCGTGTCCAAACGCCAGGTAAAGGCTTTATATTTGAACCCATTTGGTTTAGCTAGCAGGAGAAGCACTTCAGCATCGAGAGCAACACCGAGTAAGTACATTTAGACCTGTTTTCAGTTGCTGTGTTTGGTTAGAGAACAGTTAGACTTGTTTCAGCTGGTTGTGTATTGGTTGTTGGACATTTAAAATTGTTTTTCAGCTATCTGTGTTTAGTACTAGCAAGTTTTAGCCACTGTTTCCTTTTGTTTACTGTAAGAGCTTGCGTGCCGAGCCGGAGGTTTTTTCGCGGCCCCGCCGCTGCAGTTTCGCGTGTTTTTACTCTCGAGGCGTGTCCACCTGAGCTCGATCAGCAAAGCGCTCGGGGGTGTATATAAGCGACTAGTCTCACCGCGGCAGCGGTCGCGGCAGCCTCGTGTGAAGACTGACGAGTGTAAAGACCATCGACTCAACCTGTGCGACTCCACCGAGCAAAGACACCGACAAAGCACTTGAGTACTTCTTACTTTATTTTTTTTTCCTTTTCTCTGCACTTATTACTGTTTTCCTTGCACTTTATTATGTGTTTACTAATTCCTGTTGTTACTAATACTCGCAGAGCACGGGAGGTACGCTGCAGGCGCAACCCTCACAACCTTCGATCAATTCATGTATCCTCTATTTCACAACTCTCTCTCTCTGTGGGCCTCTGGAATTGTCAATCTGCTGTTAACAAAGCAGATTTTATTACCTCCATAGCCACTCATTCTGACTTTAGTCTCATGGCTCTAACTGAAACCTGGCTGAGACCGGAGGACACTGCTACACATGCAGCTCTTTCTACTAATTTCTCTCTTTCCCACACTCCTCGTCAGACAGGGAGAGGGGGTGGGACTGGACTACTGATTTCCAAAGAATGGAAATTCACTCAGAGACCGTCCCTGCCAAAAATCAGCTCTTTTGAATTCCATGCAGTCACCATTATCCACCCCTTTCGCATAAATGTGGTTGTCATCTACCGCCCACCGGGTACATTAGGTCACTTCTTGGATGAACTGGATGTTTTTCTCTCATCTTTTTCTGATTATGACACTCCCTTGTTGGTGCTAGGTGACTTCAACATCCACATTAAAAGACCTCAAGCTGCTGACTTCCAGACTCTGCTTGCATCTTTCGACCTCAAAAGAGCACCTACTTCTGCTACTCACAAATCAGGTAATCAACTAGACCTTATTTACACTCGACATTGCCTCGCTGACCAAACACTAGTAACTCCACTACAAACATCGGATCATTTCCTTCTCTCTCTCAACATCCACATTACTCCTGAGCCGCCACACACTCCTACTCTAGTTGCCTTTCGCAGAAACCTACGCTCTCTCTCACCCAACAGACTATCCACCATTGTTTCTAACTCTCTTCCTCCATCTTGCAAACTCTCTGCACTTGATACGAACAGTGCCACTGATACACTCTGCTCAACGCTAACATCATGTCTAGACAGACTATGCCCTCTGACATCCAGACCAACCCGAGCCAGTCCTCCTGCACCCTGGCTCTCTGATGTTCTCCGTGAGCATCGCTCAAAACTTCGGGCTGCTGAGAGAAGTTGGCGAAAAACTAAAAATCCTGAACAGCTCATAACATACCAAACTCTTCTGTCTTCTTTCTCGACTGAGGTTACTTCTGCAAAGCAGACATACTTCCGTCAGAAAGTCAACAGTGCCACCAATCCTCGCTTGCTTTTTAAAACATTTTCCTCCCTCCTCTATCCTCCTCCTTTACCAGGATCCTCCACACTCACTACTGATGACTTTGCTACATTCTTTTGCACCAAAACTGCAAAAATCAGTGCTCAATTTGCTGCACCTACAACAAACACGCAAGATACACCACCAACACCACACACACTCACCTCTTTCTCCCAGCTCTCTGAGTCTGAGGTGTCCAATCTCGTGCTATCAAGCCATGCAACCACCTGTCCGCTAGATCCCATTCCCTCTCATCTCCTGCAAGCCATTTCTCCTGCAGTCATACCAACACTGACTCACATAATTAACACATCTCTTGACTCTGGTCTATTCCCTACTTCATTTAAGCAGGCTAGGGTAACCCCTCTGCTAAAGAAACCCAACCTGGATCAAACGCTACTTGAAAACTACCGACCGGTATCCCTGCTTCCATTCATGGCCAAGATTTTGGAGAAAGTAGTGTTCAATCAAGTCCTAGACTTTCTTACTCAAAACAATCTCATGGACAACAAGCAATCTGGCTTTAAGAAAGGCCACTCAACTGAGACTGCCCTGCTCTCTGTCGTGGAGGATCTCAGACTGGCTAAAGCAGACTCTAAATCATCTGTCCTCATCTTGCTGGATTTATCAGCTGCTTTTGACACTGTAAACCACCAGATCCTGCTATCTACGCTTGAGTCACTGGGCGTCGCAGGCACTGTTATTCAATGGTTCAGTTCCTACCTCTCGGACAGGTCATTCAGGGTGTCGTGGAGGGGAGAGGTGTCCAACCTACAGTATCTAAACACTGGGGTACCTCAGGGCTCTGTGCTTGGGCCACTTCTCTTCTCTATCTACACGGCATCTTTAGGAACAGTCATCCAGAAACATGGTTTTTCCTACCACTGCTATGCTGATGACACCCAGCTATACCTCTCTTTCCACCCTGATGATCCCTCGGTTCCAGCTCGCATTTCAGCCTGCCTGTCAGACATTTCACTCTGGATGAAAGATCATCATCTCCAGCTTAACCTCATGAAAACGGAAATGCTTGAAGTTTCTGCCAACCCGACTCTTCACCATAACTTTTCAATACAGATGGATGGAGCAACCATCACAGCATCCAAAATGGTAAAAAGCCTTGGAGTTACGATTGATGACCAACTGAACTTCTCTGACCACATTTCTAGAACTGCTCGATCTTGCAGATTCGCACTCTACAACATCAGAAAGGTCCGACCCTTCCTATCTGAACATACAGCTCAACTCATTGTTCAAGCTCTTGTCCTCTCCAAACTGGACTATTGCAACTCTCTGCTAGCCGGGCTACCAGCTAGTTCTATCAAACCTCTTCAGCTGCTTCAGAACGCAGCAGCACGAGTGGTCTTTGATGAACCCAAAAGAGCACATGTCACTCCGCTACTCACCCGTTTGCACTGGCTGCCAGTTGCTGCCCGCATCGAACTCAAAGCTCTGATGTTTGCTTACAAAGTGACCTCTAGCTGTGCTCCTTCGTATCTGCTCTCACTTCTGCAGATATATGTGCCCTCCAGAAACTTGCGTTCTGTGAATGAACGTCGCCTCGTTGTTCCATCCCAAAGAGGGAAGAAATCACTTTCCCGAACTCTCACATTCAATCTGCCCAGTTGGTGGAATGAACTCCCTAACTACATCAGAACAGCAGAGTCACTTGCTGTCTTCAAGAAACGACTAAAAACGCAACTGTTTAGTCTCCACTTTCCTTCCTAATCTGCAATTGCCTCTCTGGCTATACCACTAACTGAGCCCTCTTTCTCTCTTTCTCTCTCTCAAAAAAAAAAAAAAAAAAAAAAAAATTCTACTAATGTTTTGCTTCTTAGACTTTTACACACCTGAAACTTGTCTATAGCGCTTGTTCACTGCTGCTCTTATAGTTGTGTAAATTGCTTCCTTGTCCTCATTTGTAAGTCGCTTTGGATAAAAGCGTCTGCTAAATGACTAAATGCAAATGCAAATACATGCTTAATTGAACCGAATGAAATTTAAGCAGATTTAAATATTTAAATTTCATTCGGTTCAATTAAGCATGTATATATATATATATATATATATATATATATATATATATATATATATATATATACATCCTTTATATATATATAGGGCTTGACATCAACACCCGCCAACCCGCGAAAATCCGGGTAAATTTCAGCTCTGGCGGGTTAGACAGTCACTCCCACTAGCCACTTTGGCTGGTTGAAAATATTTAATATGTGGTTTTCTTAAAAGCAGGATTCGAGTATAAGGATGACCCAATATGCGTGCAAATGTGATCTTAGAATCGAGAAACAGCATGAGTAACAAAAATAATTGTGTTTGCGTGAGCAAAAGAAAGCAGATGAATACGAATGAGAGGATAATCAGTTGTGCTGATGTGATGCGTGCGACTGTTTAAAATGCGTGCGCGTTCCTCTTTCCTTGCGTGAAGCAACCGTGCCTGGAACGCAACTGTGATCAGTTCTCGTTCATATAAACCAGACAAAAAGTTATGCTCATGCACCCACAGTCCTGCAGCTTTCAAGAGCTCCAAATATGTCGTTTTGTTAGCAGCACCGGTTGCTTTCGCTTTGAACAGATTATTTATTGGCCTTTACCGTGTGCCTGTGATCATCCTTTCATTATCACACACACAGTATGTTTTCACCTGCTTTCTTTTGCTTACGGCTATTTTTGTTTAAATGGTTTCATTCTTCTTCTTTTTTTACAATAACATTGCTTTAATATGAGATTAACCCCCCCTTTATGTGTAGTTAACTGGTGATCTGAGAGACCTTTAGCCAGGATAGATTACTGTGCATATTTTAGATACATGACAATAATTCTTTTTTAAAAGTCCATTGTTTTTCTTTGTTTTTTTTTTTAAGAAATGTTTTGTTAAATAAAAAGTATAGCATATAGCTATTTTTAGCTTGTTTTGACACATTTAAAATTTGTGCAAAGAAATAATTATTGTTCTGTGTGGTCAGAGATAAATTTGGTAGATCCTTAATGTTGAGTTCTGTAAAGTCATGTGAAATAAGAACTAATTGCAGTGTAACATTATAAAACCATGACCCATTTGCTCATACATGACACACAAAAAGTGAAATTAATGAGGCATGTGGACATAACACAAAATCCAAGTCAAGTATTTTAGCATGTCAAAATCATATTTATGCATATACAAAATATTTTTCCAACATCAAAATTGTGGCTAGTGAAAATGGCGAGTGGCTAGTCATGTTGGAAATCTACTAGCCACAGTGGCTGGTGATCAAAAAAGTTAATGTCAAGCCCTGTATGTATGTATGTATGTATGTATGTATATATGTATATATATATGTATATATATATATATATATGTATATATATATATATATATATATATATATATATATATATATATATATATATATATATATATATATATATATATATATATATAATATAGAATTGTTAAAATTATTAGGTTTGTTTTACAGAAAAAGAATTACAGTAATGTTTGTTTTGTTGTCTATCTATTGTTAGTCTGACTACCATAATAAAAAGTAGCTTAACTTTATGCTTTCTATGACATGTTTTATGAATGACAACAACCCAAAACATTTAGTACATATAAAAATAGGCAAAAAAGTAAATATAATTGAATAAATGAATCAATAACCACATGGAATTACCCATTCAACATCTTTAATTCATTAATAATTTAATTAAATTTTATATGGACAGCCTGCTTTCCTGCCAGTGGTTTCTTATTAAGAGCTATATTAGTAAACCATGGTATTAATCGGTGAGAAAAAGCCTTCTAACCTAATCAGCGTTGAACACTTTTAGTTGCATTTGTCAATTTTGTAAGAATAAAAGCGCTGTTGCATTTGGTTTAAAGTATATTAATTTGTGGTTTGTACTGGAAAGCACTGAGTTTCACATCACTGTTTAGTGACCATGTAAATGAATGATCCAGTGAAATGCATTTGCTGTCTCTTTTGAGCAAAGTTCTAAAATGGCCTATACTGTACAGTGAGTCGCACTGTTTTGTACTGCTTTGAACACGTTTAACAATGTCTCTCATATGCAACAATGTTATCACTTATCAGTTCAGCAAATCAATAGCTGTTTTTCCATTCACCAATTTTTAGGAATATTTGGCAATATTGCATAAAAAATTATAAATGGAAAGCCAATGTAGATCATTGTGAAAGAGGATCTGTTTTATAAATACAATGTGATTTATATGTTTATAATGTGTTGCACTTTAATGTGTTGGTTCCTTTAAGAATGCACTCCTCATTAGTTATCCACGAGGAACATACCACGAGGTGATATGCTATAGCATTTCCTTTTAACAAGTGCGCTGTTACTAAAAGTACAGTCTTCAAATAAAGATGGTTGTGTGTTAATTCTTTAGAGGACCAGTTAACAACAGCCAAGATGCATGTATAGTTTGAAAACGCAAATAACAAAATGTGTGCACAATTGAGTAGGATAAAGTTTGTATCAGATAAAAAAAAAAAATGTAAATAAACTATGATAGAAACACATTTGTGTAATAAATTCCAGTATGCGCATAAAAACTTCCATGTGATTGTTTGAACAGATAATGTGATAACTAAAATCAGTGCGATGTAACTGCATTAATAGACAAACCAGCAGACTGACCACTGTGTAGTTTTTTTGATCATTCTAAAATCCCTCAGCCAAAGTCTGTCATTAAAGTGGTTTAGTATTATTACCTCCCAGAAATGTCTTTAGTGGAAGCGCTCCCAAAAAGACGCCCTGTGTTTATAGCACAGTGCTTTCTGCATCCAATGTGAAAGCCACTTAACTAGTGCTCAGTATACCATTTCCAGGCTCATATTTTTGTCAGTTTTTACCTTTTATTTTTCAGATGAACCCAATAATGCCATTCCAGCCAACAAATTTCTGTGACCAAAAATTCAATGCATCCTTAGCTCCCACTGATTTTGCACAACTGAGTAGGATAAACATTTTTTAATTGTTTATTGTTAATTGTTTTTTTAAATTGTGAAAAGTATGAGGTAAACACATTTGACTAATAAATGCCAGCATGAGCATAAAAACTTCTATGCAATTTTGTTTTAACCGATGATGTGATAATTTAGAAAAAAAACAGTGTGATGGGACAACCTTAATAGACAAACCAGCAGACTGAACACATTATAAAACATCTGAAATGTTGTTTTGGTGATTATGAAATCTCTCAGCCAAAGTCTGTTATCAACATGGTTCCGTATTATTACCTCCCAGAACAGTCTGGAGCGGCTGTGCTCCCAAAAACCCACCTTGTGTTTAAAGCGCAGTGCTTTCTGTGTTCGATGTGAAAGCCACTTCACACTGTGCAGTGATTAAGGGTTTAAGACTATAAATAACAAAAAGAACTACTTACGGCTGGAGGAATAGTTAAACCAGCGCTCAGCATAGCCTTTTCTCAGCTCATATTTTTATCAGTTTTTCTCTTTCAATTAAAACAAAAAAAGGCCATTTTGTCCGTCAATTTTGGTAACTGAAAATTCATTGCATCCCTATTTCCAAGAGTGTAAATATTTAGCTTTTAAACCTTATGTAATCCTAACAACAGAGTGTGTACTGAGCAATGCAAGAATTTTAAATATTTGGGGACTTTTTATTTACATATTAAATTTTTCATTTACAAATATTGGTGCAAGGTGGTGGGCTTGTCTAATCCATAGAGAAGCAAAAAATCCCTGTCATCAAAAAAACAGAAGTCTGTCATCAAAGTGGTTCAGTATTAATACCTCCCAGAACTCTTTTGAGTGTCTGCGCTCCCAAAAAGTCACCACGTATTCATTGCCTTTAGACATTGTCTTCTGAGGTGCAAATAATTTTAAAAGACCCACAGTGGCTTCTCCTACCACAGCAAATTGCATTTTTCTTTTTGATATTTTGTGCAGTTTATCAGGAAGTTACGATTTTGTTCTCTTTGACTCATTAGATGGAAATGTTGCTATATTCGCAAATGTTTTATGCAATATTCCAGTTTTGCGCACAAGTCTAATTCAAATCTTTGGATGGAAACTTACACTGTAAAAAATACTGGGTTCTAAACATTTCCTTCATGTTGTCCTAATACAATTTGATTAAGTTACCTTATTCGTTTTAACACATTTATATGGATTAAGCATAAAACTATTAAGTAGTCTCAAAAAAAATGTAATAATTGCATTGGTCTAAATCATATTAAGCAAGTAGTTTGAACAAGCAGCAAAAGTAATTGTCTGGCACTAGCACAGCATCTATCAAAATGTTATCCAACAGGCAGTACATTCAAGTTGCACTATGCAACCTTATTTCCCAATCTGTAGCCCTGTCTTAAATTTCAAATGATTTTTAAAATCAGAACTTAATCAGAATACTGTCATACATATATGGATGGATGGATGGATGGTTAATAGCTATTGTACTTGATATGAGTGAGCTTAAAGTGTTGTCTAATAATTCAGCATATTTGTATGTAATCATTTCTTTTACTGTCACACTGTGGCGACTCATACTGTCTGAGAATTATAATCACTGCTTCTTATTAGTTTGGATATCAGTTATTTGCTTACCTGTCCGTTTTCATCTCTCATCACAGCTTGTACTGTCTTTGCTGAGGGTTAACCGTGCCTCTTTAGAAAAGAAGTATTGGATTTGTGATTTGTGACTCAATAATAGACTCTGTGTTTAATTTGACACCCTGTTTTCACTTTCAGCCAATACTTCAGTTGTTTCACAGATAGACCTTTCAAATGTCAGACATGTGGGCTTCTCTAATGAGCAATATAACGTCTGTTTTTTTTCACTGAAAGAATGATCTGAACATCATGGGGAAATTTTGCACAATTACAGAATACTTGCATTTAGCTTCTTCCTGAGATTTACTGTTATGTCCAAGGCGCAGAAAAGCATTGTGAGCATCGAGTAAAGTCTATTTTTACATTTAAATGCACTTTTTTAAGCTTAAAGTGCTCATAATTGCTCTTTCCAAATCTTTATAACTTTATTTACTGAATAAATGTGAAGTGGACTGTGTGGTTTGTAATATAATTAATTTGACTGTTGTTTAAAAACCATTAATTAATGTTGCTTTATGAGTAGGATTCCTACAAAGACATGGCCATGAAATGGAATTTATTCATGAAAAATATTTAACTTGTGGAGAAATAAAAAAGTAAAAAAAATCTTATTCGAATAATATGATTCTTATTAACACATGCCAGTATCGTCATTGTTCAGTTAAATAGTTTATAAAGTTATTCAGATAGATTTATGTTGCTTTATAAACAGGGCTTGACATTAACTTTTTTGATCACCAGCCACTGTGGCTAGTAGTTTTCCAACATTACTAGCCACTCTGCATTTTTACTAGCCACTATTATATTGTTGGGAAAATATATTTTATACACATAAATATGACTTTGACATGCTAAAATCACTTGATTTAGATTTTGTGTTATCTCCGCATGCCTCCTCATTCATTTCACTTTTTGTGTGTCGTGTATAAGCTTGCTCAATAATCATGAGCAAATGGGCCATGGTTTCATAGTATTACAATTAGTTTTTATTTCACATAATTTTCAGAGATCAAAATGAAGGATTTACCAAATTTATCTCTGACCACACCAAACATAAACAATTACAGCAATTATTTCTTAGCCACAAATTTTAAACGTGTCAAAACAAGCTAAATATAGCTGTATACTACACTTTTTATTTAACAAAACATATGCACAGTAATCTGTCCTGACTAAAGGTCCCAGATCACCAGTTAACTACACATAAATGGGGAGTTATTCGGCCATTAAAGCAATGTTATTGTAAAAAATGATAATTAAACCAAATTAGCACAAAAGACAGCAGGTAAAAAACATACCGTGTGATAATGAAAGGATGATCAGACATACGAGTAATGTTAGACCCATATATAATTTGTTCAAAGAATGGTTAAAGCGAAAGCAACTGGCGCTGCTGACAAAAAGACAAATCTGGAAATCTTGAAAGCAGCAAGACTGTGGATGCATGTTCATCACTTTTTGACTAGTCTATTTGAAAGAGAACCAATCACATCAGTTGTGTTTCTAGACACAGTTGCTTCACGTAAGGTAACGGGAACGCACGTGCATTTTAAACAGTCATGTGCATCACCTCAGCTGTTAGCGCGAGCGATTATCCTCTCATTCGGTATTCACCTGCTTTCTATTGCTCTCGCGAACACAATTATTTTTGTTAGTCGTGTTGCTTCTCAATTCTAAGATGGCCTTTGCATGCATATTGGACCATCCTTATTGTCGAACCCTGCTTTTAAGAATTATTATCAAGGAAAATTATTTTCAACCAGCCGAAGTGGCTAGTGGGAGTGTTTTACCCGCCACTGCTGAAATCTACCCGCATTTAGATGGTTGGCGGGTGTTAATGTAAAGCCCTGTTTATGAATGTGTTTCTTGCTAAGTTATGGCTATGAAAATATATTTATTATCAGTAGTTTTATCATTAAAGAAGAAGTGTGTGGCTTGAACAAAAATAAGCCTGTTAATAGACTGTGTTGTATATTAGACTGCATTATTATCTTACTTTATTAATCTACACACATTACATGCTCATGAAAATCAATGTATGAATACTATTTTAATCATCCAATGTTTTTGGATGTATTTTTATAAAAAATAGTGTAAAAAATAAGTTAAATTAATTAGACTGTTCTACAGGAGATATTGATTTACTATGTTGCTTTATCCATTCATTTTCCTTCGGCTTAGTCCATTCATTCATCAGGGGTAACCACAGCGCAATGAACAGCCAACTTATCCAGCATATGTTTTACACAGCGGATGCCCTTCCAGCTGCAACCCAATCCTGGGAAACATCCATATTTAAACTCATACATTACAGCCAATTTAGTCTATTCAATTCACCTATCGTGCATGTTTTTGAACTGTGGGGAAACTGGAGCACCTGGAGGAAACCCACGCAAACACAAGGAGAACATGCAAACTCCACTTGGAAATGCCAACTGACCCAGCCGGGACTCGAACCAGTGACCTTCTTGTTGTGAGGTGACAGTGCTAACCACTGAGCCAAAGTGTCACCACATTGCTTTATTAATAAGATTATTACCAGGGCATGACCAAACATGAAAATTAATTTATGATTAATATTTGATGCAAGTACAAAATCTCACATTACATGCAAAAAAAAGAAAGATATAATTTGTTCTGTGGATCAGATGACAGTATGTTGTATATGTTGTACCTTCTTTTACATTGGTCTAACTTGCATTTTAGAGGCATCGTTAAAAGTTTCAAACTTGTGCACCGTTTTTTTTTTTTTAAATGATCAATGCAAACTGTCCTGTAATGGTCAACAATGTATATGGCTAAAATACATTTAAATATCATCCCAGGTAAGTAAGAACACTATAATGAACACTATTAGTGTTAAGAAGGACACTCTTATGCTGTGTTCACACCAGACGTGGCATGCGCAAATAAATAGCGCTATTCACGTGTAAATACACACGTAAACATTTTTGTTTTACCCGCTTCATTAGCACGTCAAGTTCAATTCACAATAGACGTGGATCCACGTCAAGGATGGGGCTTCTGTCTGCCCAGTGACTCTAGCTTTGTTGCTAAATGGCTAACATGGATTTTATTGAGAGAGCAGCTGTGCTTTATGTGCTTCAAGAATGCTGAAAAACAGCGTATGTTCGTTCAGGGCTGTGTCCACTAGATCCTTTCAGAGGTGCACCCAGCTCTACGAGTTCATCAACTCCTTCAGAAACTATACCTGGATGACGGAGGCTTTCATTATAATCGCCCCCACTAGAGCAAACCCCTGATTGTTTAACACAGTGGGAATGTCTGCTAAAGTTCAGATTTTCCAACTCAAGCAATTTGTGCGCAAAACGCTCAACTCGTGCCGCTTCATTCATGCGATTCGCGTAAATCGTACTGCCTCATTCACGTGAATTGTGCCACAGAATATCTATTCGCGTCTTTGCATTGACTTGACATGTAAATCACTCATGCTTGATGCTTTATCCGCATCTGGTGTGAACGCACCATTAGTGTTAAAGGGGTGGTCCACTACGATATCATATTTTAAACTTTAGTTGATGTGTAATGTAGCCGTGTGAACATAAACAGCATCTCTGATTGTAAAATGCTCAATGTTCAATGCAAAGGGAAACCAGAGTTTTTACAGAGTTAGCTTAGCAAAGCCTACAATGAACGAATTTTGGGGGCTACAAAAAAATACTTCCGGGCCTTGTGAGATCACAAACGTACTTTTCCCGCACACACACACTGCGCAGCTAAGGGGCGTGGCCAGAGGCGCTGTAATGTTACAGCAGAGGGAGAAAATGCCATCCTGCTATTTTCACAGAGCTTTGTCTGTTTCTTCCAAATTACACGACACAAAGACAGAAGTGCTTACAGTTTAATTTTAATTATGTTGCAGAGAATTATAAAATACATAGCAAGCATGATTTGATAAAACACAGCTTCCAGAATCTCTTCCAGTTCAGTGCTGGATTCGGTTAAATCTACTCAAAAAGGAGCAGCTCCAACAAGCAGAAGCTGATAACTCTAAGTGTTTTTATCTGTTAAAATTGATCATGACATGCAAAGTGTCTAGCGTTAATGGTATGTTGTAGCAAAGATGTAAACAATGGGAAATGCTGTTTGGCACCACTAACGACTTAGCTACAAATTCATATTCATCAGTCAAACAGCTGTAAACACACACACACTCTTCACCAGCGCGTGCGTGTTTCTCTATAGGCAGCTTTTCCGTGCGTTCTACATCTCAGATAATGAACTCGCAAAATATATGTGAATGATTCATATTACTTACACAGGCTTATTCCGAACATATGTGAAATATGTCGTGTAATGTGTTGAGTTAAAAAAATACAGGTTAACATGTTGCAGCAGAAAAATAAAAATCAAGGCTCACACAGGTCGCATCCCACATCTTGTGCTTTATTCTTCTGTCTACAACATTACTACAGAAAATAACTTAATCCAAGCAGAGAAAAAGAAAAAGAAACATCGGTCCGGCGCACATGTGCTTCTCGTGTTATACGCGTCTACGGACAGTTCAACACAATCTCACAGCAATTTGTAACTTTCTGATTTAGTGGCTAATTCGTACGAATTCATACCATCTAATTCGTACAATTTAGTACGATTTGCTCATCCCCCAATGACGGTTGGGTTTAGGGGTGGGGTTAGGTGCCACGCCTCCTTTTTAAAATCGTACATTTTCGTACGACTGAACTCGAATTAGCCACTAAACTGACAAAACGTAAAATACTTGCATTTTCTCGTGAGATCAGGCTGGACAGTTCATACACATGCACACACATAGACACACACACAAAATGGCAAACTCTCTTAAAGGAGCCGCAGCACATTTTCACTCGTTACACACTTGTCAGATTTTATTTTAGAGAGCGGGCATGAGATTGACAGACTGTTTACACAAAACACACGTGCTTGTATGGGCGTGACGTGGAGCCGATCCGCAAATTGCAGCACATTATGACACATGACCAATCAGAGTCAGGGCGGGCCTTTCAGAGGAACTAGGAAATATATCAGTCGTTTTCATGTTAGCTGAGTAGCTGTATATAATCAAAGTGAGATTTATGAAAAAATAACATGATTTCCTTTAAGTGAAACATGAGCACACATTGCTTTGCATCTTATTAACACAACCAAGCCTTAATTACATTCTGGACCACCCCTTTAAGCTGTTAACACTAAGAGTGTAGTTTTAACATATTTACTCCATGCAAATATAGAAAGAGATTAGAAAACACAGCTTTAAGTCAAAATCAGCAGTGTTTTTTAAACATTATGCAAGTGTAAAACATATAACTCTTTTTCAGATGTAAATTTAACTCTATTTAGTGTGTACCTACAGTATATAAACACTAGGGTTGTACGATACTGGAATTCGGTACCAATCGATACTGAAATTTTAAAAATGTCCATTTTCTGCTAACATTTGAGCGCTACGGAGCAAGTTCTTAAAGCGCAAATGTTAGAAGAAAATTTTAGTATCGATTGGTACCGAATTCCAGTATAATTAAAATAAAAAGGAGAAAAAAAATTTAAGAACAAATGTGTCACTTTAAAGAATTAATTAGATTTTATCTTACTCGTGAATGTATTGAGTAGCTTCAATAATAAAGATGGTCAGGAAAATATTCTATGATTAATACTTGCTGTGAACACCGTTCTACCCAGTAAAGCTAAGCACACACTATTTCCTTGTTATCACCAGTGATTATGTTCGTTTGCAGTGTGTGTTATAAGGGCTCTTACCCTTATTTCAAAGAATTAGCAATCAGCCATTTTTAATCAGAGGCCACTTGGAACAGCAACCCTTCTGAAGCCAATCAAATATCCCTCATAGCACTTACTGACACAAAACACACGGCTATAATCAACCACATGCTAGTGTACAGATTACATAAATGAAATAAACACATAGATTACAACCTTTAACAGAAAAAAGTCTCTTTCATGTACAGAAAACTCAATAAAAGCTAATTAAAGGGGACATATTATGCCCCTTTTGATAAATGTTCATGTATACATTTCTGTTCTCAGCATGTGTCTATGAAGATTCAGATCAAAATGACAGTTTTGTAGTAAATTAGCCCCATTTAGGTGCGATCAAAACACAGCATTTTTGAGTGTCTTTTTAAACGCAAATAAACTTTTCCAGATGCTTCCCAGAAGAGTACAGAGATTTTACACTCAACTCTGAGTATATACTAATCCGGATAAATTTGGAAATGACGTTTTAGTCTAAAAACTCCTACATGTTCACACTATCGTTTTCAATTCTTTCTGAAAAAATGGTCATCCACACTAAAACAACTGAAAACGCTTTCGTTCATGTACCTGCGATAAATTTTCCTGCCATCTATTTACTTTCCATCTCTTTAAAAGCGTCATGTCAAAACGTTGTTATCAGTTATCAAGTGAACAATATTTTCCTGTAAACATTTGTCCTTTGAAGAGAGCCATTATGGAGCATTTACAAACTGACAATAATCTTTAATTAAGCTTTAAAAACTCACAGCCTCCAAAACATCTTCCAAATCATAATTTTCGAAAGCCTTCATTTTCACAGTTCAAACTGCAAAATGAAAAAAACATTTTCAAATGTATCCACTTCAGACAGTGTTTTTCAACAATGCCATCTCAGTGTGGCCAGAACTCTGAAATGGAGAGAAAAATTTGTTTTTAAATGTAAACATATTAGTGCGGACATGGTCTGACACTCCAAAAACAATACTGTCTAGGGTTTCAGGGCAAGCGCGACGGATACAACTCGAGCCACTTTTGAACTTTTATTGTGTACACATACACAATGTTCATCCACAAACTAGGCAGCCAGCGTACTGATGCTACATTAGTCTATCAATACTTTGACATTCTTCTGCTTCATCTAATTAAACAGTTGCTAGGTTATAATCTGGCAAGCGTACCAGCCCCAAGCAATAACAGACAAAGAGAAAAAAAAACTACTCTTACGTCTTGACACATACACGGACACAATCTTTTATCTAGGAATGGTAATACACATATCGTTAATGCAGTAGAATTATGACGTATATTAAATACAACATAAACGAGCCTGCACTTAAAATAAAACGGTAAATATACACACTTATATATTTTTTCAAATACCCTGAAATATAATAACATCTATCACTTATAATACACATATACAAACAATAAAGACACTTACTATAAACACTGTAAAAATATATGCTGCTGCCTTCATTTTTTTAAGTTGAATTAAATTAACCTTGAGCCATTTCAACTAACGCCAATTAAAATGACTAAAAACAGTTACACACACACAACAAAATGTTTAACTTACAATATATTCGAAACCTGATTAACTTACTAAAATAAGTAAAATAAAAACATGTTAAAATAAAAACATGTTGTCATGACTTTTGATTGGATTTGTGATTTATCACAGAAAATGCAAAAAGTCTGTCATCTAATTATACAGTGCATTACAAATATGAATAAAATAATGTCTCTGTGAAAACAGTAAGAAACAATGGTAATTTTAGCCACATAGCTGTACAGCATATTAACAAACATTTAAAACAGACATTTGGAAACATTCTCAAAATAATAAGAGGATAAACTACACATAATGGATATAAAGCTACAGTAAGTGTAAGTGTGCTTTCACACTTGGACCGAACCCCAAGAGTTTGATAGCCCCCCTCTTGCCACTTTCTCAGCTGATTTTTTCCTTCTGAACACCGGTACACTTGCATCACCAAGCTGCTGTTGTGTGTACAGCTGTTGCTTGTTTCACATGAATGAAAGTTATGAAAACTAAAGTTTGTTGTACAGTTGGCGGTTCACATCTATTATTTGCTATGACTGCCTTTATGTTAAAAGTGAACTGGACCAGAGTTCGCACAAACCATACCCCGAACCACCTCTTTTATGTGGACCTGGGTACAGTTGGTGGGTGCCCACCCAAGTTGAGAAGTCATGTTTCACACTAGCTAAACATTCTGAACTCTTTTGAATGAGGAACTACTTTCTTCTGCCATTCATTCACATCTGCAGCTGACACTGAAGATTTCTTATTGTGTTTTAGAGCAGTAGATATTATGTGTAGTAAACATAAGCCAGCCATGAGCCAGGCTAAAGTAGGTATATATAAAATGAGCCCACAGAGGTGCTGAAGCCGGTTATGGGAGCCTGCTATGAGAATGACTGATTATGTGGAAGAACTGAATATGCAAAGCACTGATTATATATGTTAAATAATCATATGAAGCTTTATGTGTAAAAGAGTAACATGAGAGTGTGTAACATGTTATCAAGTTATTGTACCATCATGTAAACAATTAGTTCTTTTGCATAAGTTGCATCTATGCTCTGGTGTCAAAACAGTTGCTGACGTAGACCTGTGACGTCTCTGGTATGAATTGCTTACGTAGATCTTAGCAAGCTGGCAGAGAGCCAAAAAATAAAACAGATACAGAGCACAGAGCCAGGGATGGTCAGAAGTTAAAACAAGACACCTAGGGGTGTGTCAAAGAATCTGTATAAAGATTGTGGAAAACACAGACACTTTAGGAATTGTCCAGAAGAGACTTCAGAGTGCTCTAAGGTCTGCTCTGCACTTTCTCGGCTTTACTATGGAGAATAAAGACTATTTTATGGTATTCAAAAACCTCCAGTCTGATAGTGTCACACTGATGAAAAGGTGGGCAACTATGACAAATATGAGAACGTCGGCAACAACAACAACAACATCAGAACAGCAGAAACTTGCTAATTCACCAACATTACTTTAGAGCTAGTATTTGAATGATTCTCTAGCGTAATGTCTAAAGTCACATGTTAAGATTATACTAAGGCTGTATACTAAGCTTATTACTAAGGCTGAACAGCATGAAATGCCCTCAGTCTACAGAGATTTCCCAGTATTTGGGAATATATACACACACATATATACATATATAAATATACACATATATACATATACACACACATATAGACACTCACTAGTTTTATAATGATTTGAACAGCTGTAATTTGAAATTTATGTTGAGTTTTTCCTCCCCAAAGCACTTATTATGCAGTCTCTGTCACCATCTGGTGACGGAACGTCAACATCTTTTCTCTGCTCAATGACAGGCTAATGACCGCTGATGTGCTGAATCTCCGAAATAATAATTATATAAAATAGGCACTATCCTTATAAATAATCTGCATTGTTGCAATCTAAACAACTACATTCTCGACTAAAAAAGCTTCACAAGTACATTATGTTGTACAAGAGCAGCAATATGTCAAACTGTAGTGAGTTTATTGATCAATGGATGGAGTAATACACAAGTGTGAAAATGCTGTACGAGCTCTGAAATTGCAGAATATCATATGGCTATCTGCCAATCAGATTCGAGACTCAGATAGAACTGTTGTATAAATAAACATAATGGTCAGGATGATTCATATTACCCAGATGAGCCTGTGTTTAGTTTAATAAGGTCAATTGGTTGTTATCAGGGAACAACACACATTGGATTGTCGTGATCTATCAATCGTATCAAGTATTTTAGATAGCTGTACAATAAGGGGCAGTGATGTATAACAAAGATCCCCTTCCTACGTCACTACAGGACCAACATATGAATTTTAGCCAGAATTGCTTGCAGAAAAAGGCTTACTAAAACAAAGTTACTATACATTTGTGTTTTCTGGATTGTTCAATGCACTGGGGATTATAGCTCTTTTTTCCTGATTTTCATGATGAGTCCCCTTTAAACTGTTGAAGTGATGACGTATAGTCCTGCAGCAGTTGAACATGATGTAAATAATGATCATCTGCATACAAATTTCCTCTTGGTTTGAGCTGCAGTGAGCGTGTGCCGTGAGCGAGAGGGAACCAGCGTGTTTATACAGCGTGACAGATGACGGGACCTCCTGAGGACGGGGTTATCAGAACAGCCCACACGAGAAAAGAGGATCATGGCAGTGACTGCGAGAGCATTAGCCGAGTGTAATCCCCCTGTGTGATGGGAGCTCTCAGCCTGGCAACATGCTGAAGTGCCTGACAAACTCATCCCTGGTGGGAGACGGTGACTCTTCTTCTGCTTCGCACTGGTCACTCAACATGAATGTGTGCTGTGCTTTATATCAAACAGGTTTGGCTCTGTAATGGTTTTGTTTATGACAGATTGAATTCATGTTGCTGTTGTCATATTTAGGTTGCTGCTATAGGGGCATGTTTGTATATAATGCTACTGTGGAATTTCATACAAACTGTATTACAGAAAGTGTAATTCATTAAATTAAATTTTTCATGAACTAAGTCAATTGTTTGGATACACTTGACTGAAAAAGTTCTAAAACTATTGTGCTTAAATTTATGTTGGGTTATATGTTTTGGCAGGAAAAAAAGTTATTTTACATTATATTATGTCTTGGAAAAAGTTACTGGGTCCAAATGCAGTCGCAAAAAGTAAACAAAAAAAGGTACTATGGTACTAATGCCTATTTTTAAAAAATTATAATTTCTGAGAGACAGTACGTCGGCGGCCATTAGCTTGCCATACCGAGCAGACCAAAGACGGTTGACGTTGTCTATACACAAGATGGCAACAGGACCACATAATAAGCCCTTCGAAGATAAAACAGCGTAATTTCCAACTACAGCTGATCAAATCATTATTAAACTGGTCAGTGATATTCTAAGTTGATCTCTCTCTCTCTCTTGTATGTTGTAGTGCTGGATTTATACCATATAATTGTAGTGTATTGAGTGTGAGAGGGGAACTCGCATTTCAGGAATGTGTGCTGTGTTGCCAGAAAGAAAGAAGAAAGGCCCGCTTTGTTTAGCATTTTTCCTTTTCGCAAACACAATGGCAGTCTCGTAGTAATTGAGCTGTTTTTTTTTGGAGTTAATTATTGTGATATCCTGATTGCAACAGAGAAATACTGTAGACTGTAATAGACTGTAATACTGTAGGGAGATATCTCTGTAGACGGATGGCATTTCATGTCACGTTCAGGTTTTTAATCTTAAAATGTGGACAAAATCACCTATTTTGTCATCACTTTAGACATTACGCTAGAGAATCATTCAAATACTAGCTCTAAAGTGATGTTGGTGAATTAGTAATGGCTTCAGCTGTTCTGATGTCGACTGTGAATGAATGAAAGAAGAAAGTACTTCCTAATACAAAAGTGTTTTTGGACTCTCCGTGTTTCATTTTCTTTTTTATATACACGATTGTGCCATTGAACTGTTGCATAAACGCAATATCACACTCGTAACAGTGCGATATGGCTGTATATCAGCACTGGTGGGACACTAGGGCCAATGCACGCCTCCCACCTGTGTTGATATACAGCCAAAGTGTAGTAAAATAAAAGCAAAGTGTAGTAACAATTTAATTTGTTTCATTTTAATTTTGGTAAATTTAGAAACATTTAATTTACATTTTTATTAATACAATTAAATTAACTGTAATTGCAACATGTTATATTTTACTATCCAAACCACCAGGTTTTACCAATTTATCTGAATTTAATTTTTAAAGATGTAAAATATAATAAGATTTTGGATTACAATTTATTTTAAGGTGTCCTTTTTTACTGTGTAACTATTCATTTAACTACTGATCTTATAGTAAGCTTATAGTACACTTATAGAAACTTATAGTACATTAATTATTTAATTAACCAATAATAATTACCAAATTGTTTATTATACTTTTTTTATATACAGTGCAAATATATTTTAATACGTTGTTACATTTCTATTATTTTTACGTAATACAGTAAGCCGGTTACATGATTACAGTTATTATAATAGAAAATTATTAGTTTACATTATAGTTATAAAATCAAGTTTATAAGTTTAAAACTCCTAAAAATCAACGGGAAAATCTTGAGGGAACTATAGCTGCAAATTAGTTTTTTGGGTTTTAACATCACAACTGCAGCACTCTATGTTCTGACTAAAGCCTTTAGTGAAAATTTGACAGCTTTGTAGCTCCATGCAGTGCTAATATGTACCATTAAGACAGACCTACTCATAATAAAAATTTCCTGTACAGCAATCATGATTTAAAATACACCGGTTAAGTCATCAGAGAATGACTACCATACTGAGTAATACAGCCATCTCCCACAGGCAAAGTCAAGGAGTTCAGAAGTGGACCGTAAGCACTCTAATGATCAGCAGAGAGCCTCGTATCTGATCGCTAACCTGGTCATTTAAGCCTTGCAATCCAGACTAAGTAGCCCACAAATGGCCTATTCTCTTTCAGACACAGTGCCAAGTCAGAGCACTCCCTATTTCACAAATGTCACAGCCAAGATAAAAGCACATTTTTGTCTGAATTTCTTTTACGCATGTTTGAAATATGAGAGGCAACCTCGTAACGGACAAGCTCCTGTCGTTATACATCTTTCAAATGGTTCCGGCTGCTGGGCCATTTGTCTCCACGAGTGCTCGACGGCTCATCCATTTTAGTTTTTATTTCCTCGTTTCAGCACCGCAACCCGTACTACTGCATTCAAAAGGGCATCACGACCATTCGGGCGTCTAGATGTGCAGCTTTGATTAAAGACAGAAAGAGATATAGACATTCTTTGAGGAATCTGAAGTAGTATAGTTTTGCTGTAGGAAAGCATTCTGATCAATTTTGTTTCTGAAACTGCTAATTTGAATACTTCCCACATTGCCAGAGGCTTGAATCTCTCAAGAGATTTTCACACGTTAAGTTCACAGCAAAGAACTTTACTGTAAAAATGATGGTGGTGATTTTTAAAGCATTACAGGATGGCATTTCAGGGAATTTCAGTTCCTATAATGAACATTTCATTGACTACGTTTACATGGACATCAGTGATACAATTATTTGCCTTAATCTGATAAGGAAAATAATATGATTAAGGTGTTTACATGGGATGCTACATTCCTCTGGAATTGCATGTAGTTTTGGGTGTTTCATTTTTAATTTGTCAACTTTAACTGCAGTTTGGCACTTTCGCTTTCATTCAGGAACATTTCATGCATGCCCCTGTTGCTTTAATGGAATTTGATACTGCATGCTGTATGGGAAAACAAAACTGCATTTCACAATGTAGGTGTCTGTGGTCCTTCACTGACTCGGTAGGTGCAGAGAATAGTGTCAAACAGCCATGTGACTATCTTGTAGCAAAATGAGAAATAGTTTGATTGCGGTGTTTACATGTCTGTACTGCACTTTAAAAATGTGACTAAAATTGGTATACTTCACATGTCTTAATTCAATTTCTACTTAGTTTGACTTTAGTCGAATTAAGGTCATCAAAAATAAGTTTACATGGTAGACTTTTAATCAAAGTACTGTCTTAATCGTAATGAAATCAGATTATTGGTGTCCATGTAAACGTACTTAACTAAACCAACCTGCAAGTTGTACTTGCTAATAACTTTTGAACAGACTTATTTTCCTTTGATTCTTTGACTCAAAAATTAATAATAAATACATTTACACTTTAAAATCGAGCAGTGCAATTTTTTTTTTATTAAATTAGTTACTTTGACCTCTTTTTTTTTTGTAAGTTCATTGAACTTACAACACTGTAAAAAAGTTGACAACTTAAACTACAACTTCAAATTAAGGCAACCAGTTTCAGGACATTTTTGAGTTTACTCATCTTTAATTGAGTCAAGTGCATTACTTGGGTTGAAAGTTGAGTCAACTCAAAAAAAGCTCTGCACCAAGTCACCTTACAATTTTGAGTTAAACTAACAATGCAGATTTTTAGTTCCCAGCATGCTATGTGTCAGACTGAAAATATAAAAGTTTTCATGTAAAGTGTTAATCGGGGTTATTGTGTATTTTTGTGAACATGTTTATAGGAAAGGCAACTAAATTGGTATTTATCTAACCTACAGAAGCAACAATTATGCTTACATAAGGCCCTTTCACTCAAAAAGTGTCAAGTTACAGAATTGCTATACACACAGGTACTTGTTTCTACATTTTGCATTTTGTCTAGTTTGTCAGTTCCCTGATTGCTCTGCCGACAGTCTGCACTTATGGCATTTGCCTAGATTTTATTTTTCCCATTTCGTTAAAAAGTGTCACCCTATGTTCCTTGAGAGAGAACCACCTTGTGGTGAAAAAAGACTTTTGATGAATAGCAACCAAATACAACATTATTTTAAACTGAAATATTTCAATACATCAATGTCTTCGTTTTTCACTTAAGATATATTCGATGAACCCTATATAGTACGTACTCTACAGCTGTAGCCAACTACAGTATTTTTTGTATGACTATAGTTGTTGTGTTCACGAGTGGACGCACCCATTGGAATCTTTTTGTCTGGAGACGCTCTCATTCACTTCCACTGATTTTTAGACGTTAAAAATGGCTCTTTTTGCTGCTTGATGTTGCAAACTGATATTTTCCTGTTATAATTCAATTCAATTCAATAATTGCTTTATTGACATGAAAAATGTTACAAATGTATTGCCAAAGCATTTAAAAAGTTAACAAAAAAAGTAACATACATATATAATAAAAAACAAACACAGTAAACACAGTAAATAGTAGCAGTAGTAAAAATAAAAAACATATTGAAATATAATTAAATAAAATGTAAATAATCAATCATATTATTCAATATATCATAATATTATTCAAAATATCATATTATTATTCAGTATATCATATTATCTTTTAGTAAATCATATTATCATTCAATGCATCATATTATTTATACAAATCAAAAATAACAATAGATCAGAATAAACTGTACATTTAACAATCAACATTTTAGTATAAAACAGTAATAAAAACAGCAATAATCAGTATATTTACAATGATTCAATTATAATAATCTAAATGTCTATTATTATAATAAAATGATTGTGATTATATTCTACTTTTTATGTCTAGTCATAAAACACTGGTATGTAGAGCAAGTAGTTTCACTGTTTTCAGAAGTCCTAAAACAATCGTAAAATGGGCTCACATCCGCATTAAAAAATAAGGTCAATAGCATGGTTCAACAACACTATAGTAGTCACTATGTATGACTATAGTACCTTTTCATGCTGGGGTTATTTCGATTTTTTCCACAAATGAATAGTCACTAAAAAAAAAAAAAAGGTCAAATATGACAAGTACACACTTAGAGCTTTCCAACGATATATACTGTAGTTTGTCAGTATTATATCAGGTCAGTTATAGGAATGCAACGATTACAGACCTTGGTTGTATGATTATAGTCTGAGAAATAATCAAGGTGTCACGATTATAACAATTATTTTGCATTCATTGATTTGAAAAAACTACTAGTTCAGAAAATCATGTGAAAACTTATATTTTAAAGTGTTATTTATTGTTGCTCAGTAAGCAATTAAAACAGCACATAATACTATAAAAAAACAATAGTCTATTTCTTTATGTGCTTAAAAATAAGTGAATGTTTTATTTGTTATTTAAACAAGTAATATTTTACTAAAAATAAATGACATATAAATTAATAATTAAATAAATAAATAAAATTCAGTATAAATAAATAATAGCATTTTGTCTAATGCATGGCTTGAAATGAACTTTTTTTTTACTTGGTTGCATCTTCAAAAACAATGAGCACCACTGCAAATTGTATATTTATGAATTTATTGTTTTTGAAAACATCACCAATCAGGACTAGCAAAAACTCGAAACAGCTAACTAATTCTGTAATGGCTTATGAATATTTGTGCAATAATTTCAAAATGAATGTTTAATAATTATAGAATATTAATGATGACGAAGATGACAATAATACTAACAATGAATGACATTTCTCATTATCATGATGCCTTAAATGTGATTGAATGTGAGTTATCTGCTATAAAAAGTCCTACTGTTACTATATGAAATAAATCTGCAGTTTGCATCAAATAAAAATGAAGCACTGCAGTAAGAAATATACATTTTTCAATTGTTTTTATATGCATGTCAGTTTAATAAACAAGTAATATTTTTGCTACAAAGCATAAACGTAAGATTATAATAAATCGTTTAATTCAATGCCGAAAGCTGCAAAGCAGTCACCAGTAATTAAATAGACAAATAAAAGAAAGAAGTCTCACTTCTACTCTTTAAATGTTTTGGTTGTGCCATTTTAAATGCTCAGCCTCGTTATGCACCGATTTACACAGATTTTCTGTGTTTGTGGAAAAGCAGGCGAGTCTTGAGATGACCACCGGCGCAATACCGTTCTTTGTTATGGGCCGCAGTTTTAGTTTAAACTTGATGATGTGTACAGTGTTCGATTTTACATTCAGCGGACATTTGCGCTGAACACACAGTGAATGCAACATATCGCGATTCAGGGCATTAAACAGCTGATCCACTCTGATGCTTTCAGCACTCTCTCCGAAAACACTCGATTGATCTTGGCTGGCGGATCAACATTCACCACATGATCGCTCTCATCGGCGCCATTGTTTGTAACTTTAGGTGGGTTTGCAAACCTGTGTACTTTTCATTGCCTCTTGTTCAAACTTCAGCCGTTTGCATTTCCCGAGGTCACAGAAACTCCCTCATCTAGATGTGGCTGAAAAGTGTGAGCGCGTTGCGTTACGTGCGCGTCCCTCCATTGGAAATAACAAACCTGCCTTAGTTATAGCCTCAGTTAAAGTTAATCCAGTGTGCGTGGTTATTAGTCTTGGCGTACAAGCTCGGAACTTTAAACCTGCACACAGTTGGCATAACTTTCTTTAGTTGCACCAGTTTTGTTTCATGCAGAAACACGGTATTAAGAAGCCTTTACGATTAATTAACCGTGACGAATTAAAGTGCGGTTAATATTAAAACCAGTTAATCCTTGCATCCCTAGTTAAGTATAGGATATAATTGTTTAAAAACATGCATCGGCAAATGGGTGTCAGTTAACGGATTAAAAAAATATTTATTAAAACATTCTCCATTCTTTATACGTTTACTTAGAAATAAAGTTTTCAGTGTACACATTTTAACATTCTTCTTCAGTTTGTATTACTAACATTTTTTTTCTACATTGCAGACAGAAGCAGGTACAGGACCCAAGGCCAAACCTTTTTATTGATGATCGTAACCCAAACAATCTTCTCAGCCACTGCGTGCAACGTGTGGAGCATGGCAAACACCAACTACACATTACATACAGTAGTTGAATTCTTTATGGCTCTGAATACATTACCTCTGTGCTAATAGTATCATTAGAATAGCTGGAGTACTGCCACTTTGTTATTCAGCTCACGGAATAGATGAAAAATAGACAGTTCAGACAAGCGCATTTTATACTTGTAAGCTTCACGTGGCTCCCCTGCTTTGTACTATATTTGAAACCTTGGCCGGTGTTTCTTGTAAATCAATAAAGTGATGCGATTAAGCTTTAGAGCAGTAAATGACTGTGGAGGCCAAAAGCACAGTTTCAGCCTTCCTCGTGTGCGCTCTTTAAGTGTTTTGTTCTTGTGTGACAGGTACCGCAACCCACCGAACATCAGCCTAAACAGATTAAAGTACGTCCATAAATTATAAAGAAGACAGAACATCTAAAAGTGCTTCAGTGCTTTCCTGCATAAAGCGATGCACCTCTATAACGGCATTCCCAATGGATGACACATCAAGAGCCTCGGCTGAAGATGCCAGCTCAGTTATAATTCAGACTGGCTCTTTACTTACGAACTGCAGCTAAAAATTCAAAACGTGTGCCATGAAGAAATTCGACTTTTCATGTTGCCTGAATGACAAAACACACAAAGCAAACCCAGGACAGAAAAGAAAAATGGAGGACAGAATGCAATTTAAAATAGGAGGAGTAGGACGACAAAGGAATTTCTAAGGTTGGACGTTGTTTACGATTTTTATATACTACAAGGCTGTTATACGTATAGTCCACCTCAAATTTGAAATGTTCCCATTTACTCAGCTAATCTATTTGAGTATCTTGCTTCTGTTAAAAACAAAGGATAATATTTTAAACAATTAAGAGAAGGGGAAGCCATTGAGTTTCATAGTAAATTTTATTCCAAATATAGTTTTCAATGGCTGCTGGTTTCCAACTGTAACATTTGGGGGTTGTAGGTTAAACTTAAGTACTGCACAGAGTAGAAATGTTTTACTGCTAAAATGAATTTTATGAGTCCCGGCTCCAAAAAGTCTGAGAGTAAAGTCACTCTGTGACATCTATGTAACAAATGGAGGAAGATCAAACCGACTTATTTCATTATTACATTAACTTTATAAGCAGCCCAGACACCAACCCTAGCAGGAGGTCATGTCACATACCTAAACCCAGATGATCTTGATAGTCGAGCTTCAAAGACCTCTTCACACTCACATGTGAAAAGAACTGGACCATTTCTATTAGCCATTTTTATATTCTAAAATGTATGTAATGTTGTTGTGTGTGTCCATGTACTTATTCACAGGTAGACTGCTATGTCTGTGCCAAATTTGATATCTTCTGGTGATATCTTCATATTAAAACCCTTATAAGTATTGCTTGATTGCTTAACATTCAAACAATATAACTTAAGTGTTTGATATTTATGCACAGCTAATGTGGTTTAGAGAACAACTGTATGCAATTTATTTTGGTACTTGTAACACGTTGAGATTATAAAATCTTTAGCACTTCTTTATAAAAACCACTCACCAAGCACATGTAAGTCACAAACAAAGAACCATAAAACAAGGCTAGAAGGCAAAATGCCATTGGCTAACTCAACCCCTGAGTTCATGACATCCAAAAACCCTATTTAAGGAACCGAACAACAACTTCTCCCTCTCTAAGCTCTTCTGGCTCTCTTGGACTATTCTCGCTCTCACCCTTACACTTCCTTAACTCTTCTTTTAAAAATGTAACCCTCGTCTCTAGGCCTCATACTGTGATACATTTTGTTTTCTTTTTTTATTTTTGATTGGCTGAAGCTCAAAATATGAGAATTATGAATCTCTACTGTCACTTATTTGATCAGTTTAATGTACTCTTGTTGGGTAAAATGTCAGTTCCTTTCAAAAACACATTTTTACTGACTATAATGTTATGTTTTCAACCGTAGTGCATACAGTAATTATATTTAAGTCCACATCTACTGCTGAGTGATATATATCCAGCTGCACACCCACACACGTTTTAGGACACACAATCCCGTCCCTTTGCGCCCCCTGGCGGCTTTTTCACAAACTGCGGTCCTACACTAAAAAACGAGCAGCAGTTATTTCAAACGGCGGCGGTATACGGACCGGCGGTAATAGTCACTTTGAACTCTCACCTAGTGTAAGAATGCATGAATTATGTATTTATAAAAGTGTTATGTTTGGTGTCATTCTTCTCAGTACATAATTATACAGCTTGTGATCTAGGACATAGGATGCTAATTTGTATGATTGGTGTAATTTCAAATAATAAGTTTTGTCTGTCTGTCTTGGAATGGTACAGACCAGCGAGGAGTTTCCCACGCGACTTTTCCTCTCAAGCCATTTGTCAGTCAGGAGAGACTGGGAGTGACCTGACCAATACCTTTAGGTATTTGCTAAACCCCCAAATTGTCGCAGAAGGTCCCTGACACAAAGAGCAGACTTTCTGTACCGCGTGACTCACTGAGTCCACGTTTCATATTTTTCAGCAAATTATAACTTTGTTTAAAGTTTGCATCTCGCGTATCCTCCGATCTGTGTCGCAAACTTCTTAAATTTCGCAGTCTTCCTAAAAGACTTCATCTTCCAAGTATCAGAGAAAAATCACAGGAAGAGAGAGAGATCCAAAAAACAGGTATTAGTCATGCATTTACGCTGTGCCCTTTTAAGGTGTTTACATACTTGCTGGTTCTTAATAGTTACATGGGACGAATTTAGATTTGCCATTCTTTTATTTAAACTTTTTATTTGCCTTGCTTTTATATGCTTTTGTTGTTTTGTTTTGTACGTTTCTTCATAATATGTTAGACTAATCAATAAATCACTTTACAATCACGTTTCATTGTCTTTGTTTTGCCTCACAGAAATGGTCACTTTAACGGTAAATGATCCTTGCTACCAGCTTATTAAAGTTAGTAGTAAAGTTAGTAGTAAAACTGCTAAATCTATAATATTTCGCAAGTAGGCTATAATTCCCTTTCTAGATAAATAAACAATTCAAAGTCTGCTCAGACGAGCGGGCAAAGTCATTGTTATATTTATTAACTTAAATTAACTATAAGTTAAGTCTGAATATGCATAATTATTATTAACTTGTCATTACTAATCATTAATATTCATAACTTGAGCTAATTTACACAACCTACACAACATTCTTTAGAAACATAGTTCATGAAACTGTTCTTCACTTTTTGCTGTTGTTGTTATCTTTTGGAGTACATGTGATTAATGTCACACATTTACAACCCTGCCTCAGAACATGTTAGAACGTTTGAAAACAGAATACGGTCACTCAGCCGTTTTGAACTTAATTTGTCATCAAACAACTCAGGTAGCAAAGAATTCTGAGCAAGATTTTGGATAAAGCTAGCAAAGCAGGCATTCATCCAGTGCTAGCATACAACATGTGGGCGAAACATGGCCTGGGCTTTGCAGAGGTGGCACCATCTTTAAAGCAGCACACAAGACTTGGGCTAGATGTCAAATGTAGTATTTGGCCTAGGTGTTAATTTATATGTGGCCATGTAACTTTGGTCTTTCTTTACCAACATTTTCAAACTAAAACAAATCAAATCAACAACTAAAACAAATCAAATAAACAAATCAAACTAAAACAAATCAAAGACATACTGATACAGGACCCATAGATATGGTAACCATATGAGCATAACAATTAACTTCAGTTTATTGAATGATAGTATTAAAAAATAATGCACACCTTTGCGTCATCACCAAATCACTATCTTCATTGTCAATGACCCGTCATCAATTATTCCTTACATAAGAGAGATTTATTAGACTTTAACCTTAAGCTCTATGTGAATCATGAAAACATTTGAAGATTCTGCCCTAAAACTGCGAAACCATATTCAGCAGGATACATAAAGCCTCTTCTCTGCCCTAGATCATACATTATAGTGTGCCGTGTATTGGAAATAATAGACTGGAATGGCAAATTATGCGCTTGTGTGAATGTGCACAACAACTAGAGAGTGAAAGGCAATGCCCCCGTCGTCCATCTTGACAAATGAGCTTAAATTGGTCTGCTACTGGAATCCTAATTGCAGAGTTTGCATGGCTCTGCTTGACTCTTTTGCTGCATTTCATTTCTTCCATAAGAAATATTCTCAAAGTGGCTGAACCCTGCATTGTGGGTAACTCTGGATTGACAGCTACTGGCCCAGCACAGGCTTCAGTGAACAGGAATCAGATACTCCAGAGAGGATGGGCTTTTATGGTAGATCAGGGTTTCCAGCCTCCCTCATTTAGCACATCCTGTCAGCCAGCAGAAAGAGTGATAGCTTCATTTCATGTTTTAAGGGACAGAGCAGAGCTTTGGATTGTATATCGTATAGATGTTAGAAAGCAAAAAATACAGGGTGTAGAGCAAGGTGCCAATCACAGGCTTTCCCAAGGGTTGCACAAATCTTGCTAAAATATAATTTTTTTTGCTTAAAATCAGGATCAATATTTTCTCACGATTCTGTAAATGTAAAATAAAGGTTATTATACGAAGCCTATTATTATTGTTATTTCTCAAACATATGGTAAAACAACAATGATAATATTTCTAAAGTTGAATTATTTAGTTTGAGACGTATTGTCATTTGTCAATAACTACGTTTCCATCCACCTATTTTTATGCACATTTTTGATATGCGCATTAAAAAAAATAAAATCAGCTGATGGAAACGTCAAGATGCGCATAAGTTTTGAAAATGTGCATAAAAAAACGTATGTGGATAACTGAGTAGGATAAACTGGTAACACTTTATTTTGATGGTCCATTTGAGTATTAGTAGACTGTCTGCTTAATATCTGTTGATAGAGACATAGACATTTAATTGACTATAAGACACTTTGCAAGTACAAGTCAACGTACACTAACCATAGCCCCAACCCCAACCTAACAGTCTAATTATAATCTAATGAGAATTAGTTGCAATGTAACTTAAATTCATTTAATGTTTTAAGGGGTGGAAAGACGGAAAATAATTTTTTATTCGATAAGAAAAGATGTGCATGAACAATGATGGAAACACTTTTACCAAACAAATTCCAGTATGTGCATTAAAAAAGGTCATGTGATGATACAAATGTGTGTGAATGGACAAACCAGCAGGTTGAGCACAGTGTAAAACATCTAAAATGTTGTTTTGGTAATTCTAAAATTATTCATTAGTCTTATAATATTATTATTGACCTCCAGAATCAAGAGCATCTGTGCTGCACGTCTGACGCCTTTAAACACCACCACGCGTTCATTGCGAGTCTGCATTTGTCTTCTAAGGTGCAAGTCATTTATTAAACAAAGAAAAAATTCACGCAGCTTCTCTTACCACAGCAAATTCTATTATTACTGTTGATATTTTGTACCAGTTAACCAGGAAGTGACGATTTTGTTCGCTTTGACTCGGATGGAAACACTGCTTTGTTTGCACGTCTTTTATTCAATAATCCAGGTTTGTGCATAATGTTAATTCACATTTTTGGATGGAAACAGCTAATGACAACATTATTAGACCATTTTTTTTGCTGGTAAAATGAAACATTTGTCATTATCAGATTCAACTCTTGCATTCTATTCAACATTATATAGGCTAGAGTAATTATACTAACACAGTAAACATTTATTTTCATGCACAACACTTTGTGTTCGCTATGAAAATAAAAAACATATCAAATGCTTGTCGTAATCATAACTCTAAAATCGATTTTTTTTTACTTTTACTGCTGAGTGCGGTTCATGTCATGGGTGCCATCACTTTGAGAAAAAAAAACCCCAACAACTCATACTTCCCGCACGGTTCCCAAATGATTGCTCTGCATAACAAACTGAACGTTATTTACAACTTTATTAACTATTATTCATGTTCTGTTTACTAAAGTAGACATAATTTGTGTGCGTGCATCCTTTTGTAATAAACACACAGTGAGTCATTTTTGGGTGAATCATAGCTTATAAATACAGTATGTGACACTTTTAACACCATTTGGAGGTGTCCATATTGCTGAGCAACGTATATAAAACAATGTAAGACTTGTGCAACCGCCTTTACGATTCTCTCCTGATCTTGAAAATATAATTGGCTATATTGTAAAAAAGCTGAATTAAGATCGTGTGTAGGGTCGAATCGAGATGGCAATCTTTTTTGATTAATCGTGCAGCCCTACAGTAGCTATCACAAAAGCAGAAATTTCTCCTTTAAATCGCTTTAGACTTTAGCCTTTTCTTGATTTCATCCTTTTTTTTTTTACTGCTCAAATGCATATTTTAAATAGCTCAGTATTCTTTACCTTAATCAGTGTTGGGCACGAGCCTTTAAAAGAGTAATTAATTATACTTACTTCTTACAAATAGTAACTGAGTTACATAATTATCAAAGTAACGAATAACCTAGGAAAGTAACTATTGCGTTACTTAAACACATTTTTCAAATGACTATAACATAAATATAAATGTGCAACTGAATGTACTTCATCAAAGTCAATCATCACGTTCTCAGTAACACCATGTTCACAGAAACACCAATCATCATCCTGCCCCCGCCCCCGAACACAAAACCCCAGAGAGAGAGAGAGGTCCTATGGCTGAAAGAGACGACGCTCACACCAAGCAAACCGCTTCAGTGATCTAGTTGTAGTTAATTTGATTACTTGTTACTAAGAAAAGTATCGCTGTTAGTAACATTGTTCATTCATAGCGCCGCATTTCCATATTTTGGGGAAAAAATCATATTTAGATTTTTTATAAAAAAAAATTGAGCATTTTTTTTAATAAACTTATCACTGGAGAACACACAAAAAAGCTCTCGATTCCAACTCCAAAATCCCATAGGAAATGAATGGGGAATACTGAAATTAATAGAATAAAAAAAAAGAAACATTTAAAAATCTGAAAAAAAAAAAAAAATTAATACATGGGTTGATAGATTTTATTTTAACACTTAAGACCATTGTGCCCAAATGTGTCTACATATGTTTAATTAAGGGGTGCAATAGAAAGGGATAAACATTTAAAAGTAATAATAATAATAAATTAATCTTGGTGTTGTTTTGCTTTTTTACTCTTCCACATATTGACACTGAACGAACTGAACAGTTTTATTCATATTAACCCTATACTAACAATATTACAGGCATATTTTGAACTTTAGTAAGATAGAATTGGGTTTTCTCATGTCTTAAGCAGTCATAATTAAGGTTGTTTCTTTGCAGATCAAGTGTTATATTTGAAAAAAAGTCTAGATTAAATCTCTTTTTCATATTAAGTGATGAAGTCTCTTCAAAAGATTTGATTAAAGCACATTATTCATATGGATTCATTTATTATTCTCTTTACAAATGTTTTTTAAGTTAAAAGAAGGGGCAGAAATCTCTCTGACTTCATAAAAAGTGTCCTGAAGATAATCTCTTTAGAACTGTAGAAGTAAATAATATAAGAACATTTTGCCACACTTTATTTTAAAGATACAATTCATGCTATTAACAAACTAGAATTTAGCTCAATAAACTTCAAATTTAATGCTTATTAATATTTAATAAGGTATTGGGTGGGATTAGGAATGTAGAATAAGATCACTCAGAGTATGTACTTTATAAGTAATAAACAGAAATATCTTAATAATAGGCAGGTAATAAGCCACTAGTTGATAGTGAGAATTGGTCTCTATACTTAAATGTTACCAAACATTATTATTTTGGGAGTGAACAGATATATTATAAAGCAAATTTAAATGATTTTAATAGGGTAACAATTTTTTTTAAAAAGATGAACATTTACCATACCGATACTCTACTGTATTAAATATGTACTGTCACAATTCAGGAAAGGGAAAGGAGCGAGAACTCAAATACAATACAAAATAGGTATTGTAAAACACAAGACAACAAAATCAACCCCGAGGGGGGAAAACATTAACCAAAACAAGACTTGACTGGCAGGGAAGAGCTTGGTTTTATAAACAAAAACCTACTAGACTGAGACACTGAGAATAAAACAGCATGCTGCAGACAGAACAAACACCAGGACCAGAGCGCGCATCCCAAGCACGCCCGAACCAAGCAGAGCACAGCATACAAGACATGACAGGACCAGTGTCTGGACTCTGCCACCAAAACAAGAATTAACAAGACCGAAGTGGCAGAATCTTGACAGATACATATTTTGAGGGACATTAATTTGCACATCTCTCAATCATTGTCCTGCACAGCATTACTAAGATATATTATTGGGAAAATATAGTATTTATCTAACATAACTTAATATGCATGGTATGTATGTAATTAAACTTTTAGAACACAAACTATGTATTTTTAGCCTTATGAATAAAACTAAAGTGAAACTGATCTCGATCATCCTAAAATTATAAAAATGAACATCGGTTTATCTGTGATAAGACTGTAATAAAGTCTTGGAAGAATCTGGGTTTATTTGGCAGACTGTCTTTGGAATATTACAAGTCCAGAGGAGCAAGTGGTATTTTTTGGTCTTTTTCCTTAGAACAAAAATACTCAAGTCTCCACTTGCTTTCCAATTAATCGCATTACTGTCTAGAAAAAAAACAACTAATATATTAAGTATTTCTATATATTAAAGAATTCTTTATGGTAAAGAAGAAGATTTTCTTTCAAAATGTCACCTTCAGAGATTTGAAAATCCTCTCTGACACTGATTTTCTTCTCAACCCATGGAGGTTATCACGACTGTGACACTAAAGCTCAGAGATACCAGATGATGAGAAATTGCAGAATATTCACAATCAGATTCTCTGCTCATGCACAGGAGGACAAGCCTGATAACATTATAATCACCACCAAAAATAAAAGTAATTGTTTGAAAGAAACAGCAGGGGAAATTAAGCCATTTTAAGCCTAAAATAGAAATGTAAAGTTCTGCACCTTACAGAGGAACACACTTTAAGCCGTATTCAAAAATTAATATCAACCCATAATTTACTCACCCTTAAGCAATCCTTGGTGTATAGGACCTTTTCGACACTAGGTCGAAAGACCTACCCCCCACTAACAAAGGTTTAGAATTTGACATTGGTCCAGATTTTTTTGCCACCGTTTTCTCATTTGTCCTATTTTGACTGCTATGCATCAAAAAAGGCGTAAATAGCCCATCGAAGGTTTTAATACCACGCAGAATACTACAAAAGTGAAGTTAACTTTCGCTATTGACCTTCTGTCGTTAAACTGAACAGTTAAACAGCTAAATCTTGAAACAAATATTTACCTATGAAAAGCACCACAAGTGGCCCATATTAAAAGTTAATTTTAATACTAATTAGGCTGCTGTTGTTATCCATGAATTCAAGAAATTTTTCAAGAGAGGCTAGAAAAAAAATTGTGAGCCTAAAAAAAAAAAAGATTATTATTATTATTATTATTTTACTTTTTTTATTCAAATGGTCAAATTCTGACTGAGGAAAATTGAATGTGCCAGTTTGTTATTTGCCTATTAAATGACAACAGGCTACATTTTTTGTTTTTTCTGATGAGATATGATGTACATTTTTTTTTCATATTTCTTTATTATTAATCTTTAGGAAATATTTTCAATACGTAAAAAATATGGTTTTGATGACCATCTGACATTCTAATCCAGCTAAAAATAGTACGAAAAATATCACTAAATTGAGTATTTAAGCCCCATAATTAAATAGAAAATGAGGCGAATAACTGCAAAAACATTTCACTCTTTGAGAAAAAAAGAATCCCCCCTTTCAACAGGCTGGCTACGGGCCTGTATAACGTCATACAGTATACTATTCTTACAATGCTGCATTCATGTGTCAATGTGTCTTAGAGTCCATATATCGTATACGTCAGTTGCGTATGGACCACATTGATCAACTTTATAAGACATGCGTTAACCCCCTTGTAGTGTTTGGGTTAATTTTACGACAGATTTTGGAATACGCTTTTGGAAGCTTCAAAATAAAACTAAGAAAAATGTACACTGGGGATGGTTTGAGGGTGAGAATTATGGCATAATTTTCATTTTTGGGTGAACCAAAAACAATAAAAGATATATATTCTATAGTTCCACAAATATTGTTTAAATCCATGGGATCTTTTTTATAAAGAAAAAAAGTTTCTATAATGTTAGAATGCTGTTATTATTATACACCAAGAAAACTATTTACCTATTGTAACCTTTATTTTTTGGATTGTAGATCACATACATTAATATATGCATCTAGGTACCATGTATGATTGTTTAGTATGTTAGATGTGTAGTTCTAAGAACATGCTTGCCATTTCACTCACAAACAATTCATATAAACTGTCAAGTGCTGAATATTACTCACACCAGAGAAAGTGATGCTATCCGATAAACATTTATCAAGGCTGAGCTTGGGTTGGAGTATTATCTCACACAAATCTTATATTTGATCAAATCATCCATCCAGCCTTTCACAGAGTAACAGAATTTGCTCAGCAATATTTTACAAGTGATTGTGTTTACCTTGGCAAAAGGCGATATGATTCACGAAAAAGCGCTTAGCATTGATTTTACATCGCTTCAGTGATCCAATTGTAATGTAAATAGACTAAGCACTCGTATCTAACTGAATGACAATGGGAGACCACAAAAATGTGAGATATTCTGTGCAGATGGGCTATTTTAGGTTTTATCCTAATATTAAATTCCGTCCTCTGCTCATTATTTCCTCTATGGCTTTACTTAACATAAATATTGTTGCTGGTTGTTGGTTCATTGTTTTAGTGCCTTCAGTAGTCGCAGAGATGTGGATTCGCTGCAGGGGAGGCTGTAATTCATGGCAGGCGAGACATGATTTTATCGCCACTGGATAAAGAAAGCAAAGACTAGATCTATGACATGAATGAAAGATGTTTGGATAGCCACTAGTATGTCTCAGCAGACAAATCACAAACAAAACTGCTATTCTTCACAAAATTCTCTTTATAAAGCGGTTTCTGCACGGAAAGGTACTTTTGATTTATTATTATATATTATATAAATTATATTTTTATAGTGGTTTGCAAATTGTAATGACGGGACATTTAGAGCTTGCTTTATTAATTTATTATTTTTATAACTTTTCCCCCTGCTCAACAATTACTGTGAACTATAATGCACTATAGTATTTAAGGCAAATTCCAGTAGGAAGAATCTGTTAAATGTTTAAAGGTGAAGTAAAACAAAAACATTTGAAATCCAAATAAACCTCATTTACAACAAATTTTCAATAACAAAAGTTCATTCATCACTTTTTTCATTATTAATTATGTTATAAAATTAAAAGACTAAATATTATAAAATATTTAAAAATGGTATAAATTGTGTGATGTAATTCCAAACTGAATTTGGCGAGACTAAATCTATGGATATATTGTAAAACAAATTATGGAAAGATGGATGAAGATTGTAAAAAGAGGGATGGATAAATTGTTAAAAAAAGATGGATGGTTGGATGGATGGACGAAGACTAAAATGGATGGATGTCAAAAAAATTTTTTTAAATGGATAAAGATTATAAAAAAGATAGATGGGTGGATGACACTTGTAAAAAAGGATAGATGGATGATGACGATTGTAAAAAGATAGGTGGATGGCAACTGTAAAAAAGGATAGCTTGATAATGAAGATTGTAAAGAGATAACTGTAAAGAAGATGGATAGATGGAGCGATGCATGGATAGAGCGATGGATAGATGGACTAGTATTTGGAACAAGTTATCAAGTCATATTTTAGATCAATAGAGCAATAGATGGAGTGATAGATAGATAAACAGAAGGACGATTGGATAGATGAATGGATGGATGTCATTTGGGCAAAAACGGCCATGGAAAACAGATATTGGGACTCAGTCTGTTGACCAAAGAGAAGCTCTTTAAAAGTCAGAGCAGGTTTATTTGAACACGCAGAGGGTCTGTCTTGGTAAACATTGTTCAATCACTCTTCCTAAACAGCAAGGACCATTATCATAATCATCACTGCTGTTAGCAGCGAGGTGCTTCTGCAAATGATGACAAATAGAGAGCTAGGATTAGAGAGGTCTGAGGTGGTTCCGAGAGGTCAGGACGGGTTTAAACTTCCAGACACGTTTCAAGACTCTTTTCTCTCCTTGAAAATTTAGTTTGGGAATGAAAGCGTCTATTTTTCTCTGGCCATGGTATAGTGCACTCATTTTCGGTTCTCAATGGGATCTCAATGAGTTAGTAATTAGCATAATGCACCCCAAAACATCTCCATATAAGGGCTTTTCAGGCAACATTTCCTGTACAGTCATGCATCCTTCTCCTTTTTACCCTTGTTTTCTAAAGATGCACTTTTGTCAAGATCTTTGACAAGTGTTACACTTTTTTTCATATTTTATTTAACTGCATTGACGCCATGTCATAATTACCAGAATTCTGAGATAACAACTGATTCTGTGAATCCTTGTCATGCTCAGACTCAGAATTATGCTTTTCTATGGCAACAGGCACAAAGCAGAAGTCCACGGAAGGCGGTCAGTTTAATTGTCTTTAAATGAAATGTATAGATTTTTATAACATCAGTGCATACAGATTGACCATGTCAATTGTGCAACACAGGCACACTGGGAAAAAAAGTGTGAATTTTTTTGAAACAATAAAACCATATTTCAACATATGCTTGACTGCAGTTTCTAGGTAAAATGAACATGACAGTGGAGTATGACCACATGCTCAAAAGCGTGGAGATGATCGTGGACTGGAGGAGAAACCTCCCTGCTCTCCCCCCACTCACCATCATGAACAGAACTGTGGCTGCAGTAGAGTCATTCAGATTCCTGGGCAGCACCACCTCTCAGCACCTGAAATAGGACACTCACATTGACTCTGTTGTCAAAAAGGCCCAGCTGTGGTTATTTCCTCCTCCAGTTGAGGAAGTTCAATGCCACAGGAGCAGCTGAAACGGCTGTTTGACTCTACTGTCAGTGAGTCTGTCCTGTGTTCTGCTATAACTGTTTGGTTTGGTTCAGCCACCAAACAAGAAATCAGTAGACTACAGTGGACAGTAAAAACTGCAGAGAAGTTGATTGTTGGCCTTCAGCCAAACCTCCAAGATTTCCACATCTCCAGAGTGAGGGAAAAGGACTCAGAAAATCACTCTGGACCCCTCAATGTCTCTTTGAACTGTTGCCCTCTGTTCCAAAGCACAGTGCACCAAAACAGACAGACACAACAACTGTTGTTTTTTGTTTTTTTACCCCCTAGGACATTTCCCACCTTATGCACCTTTGATTACCACATATGCACATCACAATCTATGTATAGAAAGAAAAAAAAAACTCTATTTTTTAAAAAGTTATTGTTATTTATTCATGTTCTCATTTTTGCATATACGTCTGCACTATTTTTGTACTTTTTTACTATCTGTACTGAAAGCTATCACTGAGACAGACTTAAATACAGATGCGAACACACTTGGTGAAAAAGCTCTTTCTGATCCTGACACAAATAAATATTGTACAATAATGATAGCAACAGGGACATATTAGCAACACTATTTATAACGAACAGAGTACAGTTCTTTGCACAATACCAAATAAATACTACAAAAAACGTAATGTCTGTGATTTCCAATTGAATATGTTTACCTCATCTAACCATCTCCACATTGACAACCTTACTGCTGTGGTAAGTTTGCTCAGTAGCTCACGTGTTTTGTACTTGTGAGTCCGGAGAGATAAAAGAAAAAACTGTGGTCGGTGCACTTTTCTCTTATGTTTGCTTTTGAAAATGCTATTGGTTGGGATTAGAAAAGCATTTAGGTCAAAGGTAGTTTTGCTAGGTTATCTACAGTATATGACAAGTCCGGCCTTCTCATAGATTTATATAAGAAGAATGTGTATCTGAAAAATACTATATGAAAAAACAACACTATCTCACAGCAATTTAACTATTTAATTTAGAGGGTAATTCATATGAATTTGTACAATCTCATTCATACAATTTAATATGATGGATGCCCAATGACAGTTGTATTTAGGGGCTGTGGTTTGGTGTCATGCCTCCTTTTTAAAATAATTTTTGTAGGACTGAACTTGTACAAATTTGTACAAATTAGCCACTAGACTGACAAAGCGTAAAATATTTGTCTCCTCGTGAGATCAGGGTGGATAAAATGTACCCTAATCAATGCATTTCAGAATTGCAAAAATGTAGACAGCGCCCTCTAGTGGATCTTTCATCTGAAATGTGCAACGAAGTGTACCTGTAGCAATGTGTTTTACGTTTTGCAAATGTAGGCAGAAGCATGCATTTCCAATGAGCTGTGTAACACAGATGTATGTCGGAATGCATGTACAAACATCAGACTTGTTTAAATAAGGGAATAACAGCCTTTATGCATGCAAACATCAAACATTATATTGCTTTACATATAGACTGCCACCTCAAACTGTGCATGTCTATGTGTACTAAAGACTGTGTTTACACTGCTAGTCTTAACACACAGATCTGTTCATTTGATCATATTCATCTGTTAGACCAACTGTTTACATTACATTAAAAATGATTGGTATCTGATATCTATGTTTACATTATTCTCTGCCTGTAATGAATTCTGTTGGGGATCTCTCTACTCTGTTGCAAAATTAGTGGGTGGGTGACTTTACTCCTCAGTGATTTTCACTTGCTCTAGATGTTTGTTAGGTCCCATGATGGACCTGGTGGTTTTGTAATTTTGGTTCCTGATGGGTGGGTCATCTCATCCGAGACCCATTATTTGTCGCCTATAAAGAGCCCAACATTTACGTTGTCATTTTGATCATTTTATTTTGGATCATGAGCTTAGTTCACTACCATGCACACCATTTTCACGACTGACTATTTATACTGACTTTGGTTGCTTTAAATAACCCTTGTTAATTATGCCTTTTGTTAATAAATCATTTCTCTTTGCGATTTACCTGGTCCACATTGTCTCTCTTATGTTACAATTTTGAACCGATTGTAACACTGTATACTGTAGGGGCTCGTTATATTGAGAGGCATGCGGGCTAGTAATTAGTAAGGAGAATCAGGTGTTTGTGCACGTTTAGGCAAAGCAGTTCCATCGTTTGGCTTCGGAAAGGTAAGTTCAGCACATAATATTTTTTTGTAATTCCCAAATAGGTTATTGTTTTTTTTTAAATTATTTTTAGTGTTTTCCTGGGTTGAGTGCACGGCCATGGTTGCATTTCTGGATCGACAGTTCAGCTGTGCACCAGCGGTATCTGCTGCTTAAAGAGGCTTGACTCTTTATTTCAACAATGCATTACATTAAAATTATTAGCCACAGTTTTCAAAATGGTTAATACTTATTACTACACAAATCACTGAATTTGCTACAACTACAAGTTCTACTACAACTAATAACAATAGCAAATTTCTTAGAAAAAAATTATATATAATTGTTCATTGTTTAGCCCTTTAACTTTCAACATGTGGATATTTGCGCTTACATATTTTTGACCTTAACATCAAGTTATCATTTTTATGCCGTACTAACCGTACTATCAAGTTATCATTTGTATGCTTTGAAATTGTAGTTTTCATATTTAAGTATCAAGGTTATTATAGTTAATGAAAATGAATGAAAAATGAAAACTAGAATTGAAAAAAACATTTGCAGTAACTGAAAATAAAACAAGAGTTTTTTAAAAAACTAAAACTAACTGAAACTATTGTGTATATACACAGAACTAACTGAAACTATCTAACATTATAGCAAAAAAAAAAGTCCTTCGTTTTTGTCTTTGTAAATATATTTAATATATACTGTAAACCTTTTAGAAGTAAATCTATTTGCTTCGCGTTTCCCAGTGTTTGACCCGTACGGCACCTCAGTCTCTTGATGCCATTGACCAGATCAAGCCAGTCCTCCTCCAGTCAGGCCTCGCTGTTGCTCCAGTGACAAAACATCAGCTGGACATGACAGTGGCACAGTGACAGCATTAATTACAACCCGAGCAGACACTTAGTATTAATTTAACAAATTTGTGCCCAATAATCGGTTTTATTTACGTATTAGTGCAATCATGAACAATTAGCGCAATCATGAACAAATCCTTCTTTTTAAACGGATCTTCTAAGAAAACCAGTTAAAGTGAACTAATTCAGCAAATCAAACTGAATCATTTAACTATTTGTGTCTCCAGTAATGTTAAGAACGTATTTACAAACAACTTCTTAACATTCCTGCTACCCCCTCTGACTCAAAATAAAACAATATATACTGAGTTATTTTATTAGAACAGTACACTGAGATCAGGTTTGAGAAGCGGTGAACTGATAATACTGCGCATGCGTGATTCAGTGAACCAAACACAAACAGTACACAACAACCTGCTGTGACTGAACCAAACTAGAACAACTTCAGCGCGGGTAAAGAGAGGGCTTAAATGAGAAGATCTGGCAAAACGTAAGTTTATTTCTTAACAGAGTCGTAATGGAATTCTAATAAGTGAATCATGCTTCAGTTGGGTTGCAAAACACAATTGTAAGAAACTTTTCAAATCATGATGATGTTTTAACTGACTGAAATTATGATTGCTGACTACATATTTTGATATGTTGAGTCCAAACTTCCAGTTCGCAGACAAAAATCAGAACTTCCCATTGTGTGTCTAACCTCAGAAGCAGCCTTGTACACATATTTTATATTAGTGGGATGTTGTTTTTGAATTTGAGGATGGGTAGATGGTGGTGTTATTGCGTCAAAAAAGGAATAGTCTATCTTTGTTTGAGTTTTTATTATACAATTTAATCTGATGATTATAATATTTGACCTAAAAAAGTAATAATTTACCCTAATTTACAAAAAAAAAAAAAAACTAATACTGAAACTAATAAAAACTGAGACTAAGCAATATCAAAAATATAAAAACTAATAAAAACTAGTAAATCTCCCTCTAAAAACTAATTAAACTAAATGAATTTGAAAAAATGTCAACACGAAATAAAAAGTAAAACTAATAAAAAATCCATAACTATTATAATCTTGTTTTGTTTACATTTGATTAATTTGTTAATTTTGAGTAATTTATTAATTAGCAAAAAGATTACTCTGAGTTGTAACGCAGGTAAGGCCATTACTTTGCTGCTACAATCCACATGCAAAATCTCTCTCTCACACACACAAAAAACTAATTTTACTATTATTTTCATAAACTTAACCTTTCATATAATTTTTATAATTCAACTTTTTGAACATTTTTGACTATAGCAACAATTTGACAAGAATGCTCTTTATTTTAATGACAACAATTTATTTTAATAACATTTTATCATTTTAACTGTGTGTCTAAAAAGTGAGACAGACATTTAAGGAGTCAACATGCGAGGCCTAAATGTAAAATATTTTCACATTAAACATAACAAATATTTTCACGGTTAATTCAAGTTAAACATATTTATTTATTAGTTAGAAGCTCTGTTTATGTACAAAATAAAGTAGACTACATGCACATTCTGAATGGCTCAATGCCGCTTGTGACCCTTTGCATGATTAAAGTTTAAAACTGCATCTTGCTGGTTTTGATTGTGTGACAGCTGTCTGCAGGGTATGCTGGTTTGAGCGGTAGGTAAATATAGACAACGAGCTTGAAGGAAGAATCTGATGCTTTATTTATGCTTAGTATGTAACTTTTTTTCCCCCTCACCTTGCTTCAACAATCACAGGCTTTCGTTGAGATGTGAGGGGCGAGTGAAGTGTCACTGTGAGCGGGTGGAAGGGCATTAATTGCTGAATCAGAGCAGGTCCTCTGCCCTGCTGCGGTGCTGATAATTGGGAGGGGAAGCTTGCTGACAGCGCAATGCCAAGGTCAGAGAGAGAATAAAATGAGAGAGATAACTGAACGAGAAGCGGACAGAAATATCAGGAGACAAAGAATTTAAACCTGCACACCAGAACAACAACTGGGTCAGATATCGGACAAGCAATGACGCACATGCAGGGAAAGATTCTTTAGAAGTAATTAAACAAATGATTATTATCTACGAATGAAACCGATGTTTCATATTTAATAGGGAAGTGGAAGGTAAGATAAAATCAAATTTATTTAATATATCATCCAACATAAGGCAAACATTAGATCATTGTGTTCTGTATTATTATAAATAATAATAATAATAATAATAATAATAATAATAATAATAATAATAATAATAATAGTAATAATAATAATAATAATAATAATTTTAATAATAATAATAATAATAACACAGCTTCCTGTTCATAAAACTAAATTAGATTGTTATCAGGGAATAACATACCTTGGAATGTTGTGATTGTCTAATCACAATCAAGTATTCCAAAGAGTCGTGTAAACATACCAAATTGATATAACAAATTCCCAGTACTGGTATGTGATTGGAAAGACCTTCACTGTGTAAAACTTATGCCGGAATAGTTCGTGGTTTATTCCGGGGTGGTGGTGACCCCTGATAAATAAGGGACTAAGCCAAAGAAAAATGATTGAATGGATGAAAACAAAGTTTATTTTATTGAAATAATGTGTACTTGTGTTTTTTTTTTTTTTTAAACTAGGAACTATTTCAAGAAATTAAGAACTGTTATTACTCTTTTTTTTTTTTATGTAACCCAATATTATCATGTTGGTAGCTAATAGGTAAAACTAGTAAATGACAGACCAACTATGAATGGATATTATAATAAAAACTTAGGGTACATCAGGGCTGGGCGATACTGCAAAAAAAATGTATCACAATATAATGTTTCATATCCTTCGATATCGATAATTATTGAATAATTTTTAACAATACATTTAGAAATATGAGGATTTTTTAACCACTTTATTTTAATTTACCAACATTACAAAGGGAGATAGTTTTAACAGTCAAAAAAAAAAATATTTAAACAAAATATCAGATCTCTTTATAATAATATAATCATAAGTGTTAAAGAGACTCTTAAACTTGATAAAATGTTACAAAGTGTGTGCAACTAAGGTAGATCAACATCTGTAAGGTGTGAATAATAATGATATAGTAAACCTCAAACTCTGTAAACAAAACAAACTATGGTAATCAAATCTGAGCTTTCAAGTAAAAGAACTAACCATCATTACTCAAATACATATTTCAGCATTCAAATTGTTAAGTTGAATGATTACATTACCCCTATGTTAAAAAATCGTTCAGATGGGGTGCTTGTGGCTGGGATACACAAGAAAAGAAACCAAAAAGCCACTCGGTGACATCCTTACATCCTTTTTTATTCACAATCTTCTCACTGCGTGTGGTTTCCTTCACCATTTTCTATAGCGTCTCTCGTAACTAGGTGACCATCAGCCATTTTCTCAGAGGATGACAAACCATTGCTGCAGTTCAAGTTTATGGAGAAAAGGAAAAAGCACTGCAGTGTTTGGGTGCTCTGTGCTTGTCTAAAGTAATTAGTCTACGTTACTAAAATGTGTACAATCCATACAAAGTGGGAAGCAGATTGGTTAGATCTACTTACATGAATTGTGATGCGCTCATGGCATTCAGAAAAGTTCAGATGTTTTTCAACTAGGTGTACCTGTAAAATGTACACCGCTTGCACACCATGTGCGCGTCATGCACTCCTCCATTGCAAATGACAAACTTACACCCTAAGCTTATTGGCACTGCTTCCAAGGCATGCATGCAGCAGTAAACATTTTTTTTTTTTAATCGATATTGACAATGGTGTTTGATCAAAAAATACCGATACCGATTTCATCGCCCAGTCCTAGGATACATACACAAATTTGTAGTAACATCTGACGTAGATAAAGACAAGCACGCACAATGAACTGAGGAAACAGAAACTTAAATACACACTGACTGATTACTAAACACAGGTGAACACTGTAATGACAATTCAAGGTGGGAAAAAGAACAAAAGGAGCACATGACAAGACTCATGGGCAAGGAGCACATGTTGGGAGTAACAAAACAAAACAAACTATTATTAAGTCCTGACACATCTATTTAGTTTGAATTGCCATAATTGTTTTATTATCATATTTTTAAAACTACAACGTCCAATTTTGGTGTTTAAATCCAATTTAATAAAAGCAAAAAAGTATATGTGATCAATAGAATTTTAATAGAATTTTTATTGTTTGAAATGTCTTGCTGATAAATATGCAAAACCCAGTCTTTTAGTAAGTCAACAAAGGATTCTCAATCTAAGTATGTCTGACAATATGTTGTTAATGAAACCCTTATTATTATTAACTTTATTTTCATGTTGACTAGAAATTTGCCTTACAAGTAACCTAGTATTTCTTGCAACCCTTGATAAAATGCTTCATTTCCAGATTCCCTATTGCTTTGCTAAAATACAATTCTTCGCAGTCATGAATAGTGTTTGCCTTTCACTGACTGACTCGCAGTGAAAATCTCTTGAGCCTGGCGGCACTTTATAAAAGCAATTTTCACCACAGTGGTAACCCTGTGTTTGAAGGTCTACCAAACAATGCACACTCTTTTATTTGCCACTATGTTGTTAGACGTATCTGTCAAGAAAGGGGTGTGAATTGGAAAGTATATGTGACCTGAGTGGTGCTACACTTAAGTATGTTTTCCTGTCGGTTTGTTGTGTGTCGCTGTTTTCTAATAGTGCAAAATTGTTTACAGATGAACGGAGTTATATTATAATGCCTGAGGTGATGTAAAAAATAAATGTAATTGTGCATTTCTCTGTATGTTTATTTGTGAATCTGTGACAAAGCATCAAAGGGGGGAAATAAATACAGACAGAATTCAGAATTTTGCCTTAGAGGAGTTTCTTGCTGTCATAGCCTTCTGGATATGGTTTCCAATTCTTTCTACTGAAATTACATTTCATAAACGTAGCTATTTGGCCTAGAGCAAGTTATATAATATATATGAACTAAATAAGATCAGCGATGTGCTAAATCACATTAGCAACAAGCTAAAAAGGCCACTAAAAAAGCTAATACGTTAAATCATGCTAGCAACATGGTAAATAATGCAAGCGACGTAGTAAAAGTTAGTCCAGACAAGATAACAATGTGGTAAATCATGCTAACAGCATAAATCACGTTAGCAACATGCAAGGTACCTGCTAAATCAGCAGTGAAGAATATTGATCCTGGAGGGGTGGTATCACTGCAGAGGTTAATAATAATAATAATAATAATAATTCCTTACATTTATATAGCGCTTTCCTGGACACTCAAAGCGCTTTACACATTGGGGGGAATCTCCTCATCCACCACCAGTGTGCAGCATCAAAATGGATGATGTGACTGCAGCCATATTGCACCAGACCGCACACCACACAGCTGATTGAGAGGAAACAAAATGATGAAACCAATTATGATATGGGGATGATTAGGAGGCCATGATGGACAGAGGCCAGTGGGTAAATTTGGCCAGGATGCCGGGGTTACACCTACTCTACCTGGGTTTAACGTCTCATCTGAAAGAAGGTTCTCACTGAGCAGTATAGAGTCCCCTTTAATATACTGGGGCATTAGGATCCACAGAGACTGCAGGTTGAGCGCCTCCTACTGGCCTCACTAACATTCCATCCAGGTACTGGTCAGGCGCAGCCCTGCTTAGCTTCAGTGGGAGACTATGTGAAAGATGCAGAGAGCTAGCTGCTGGCGTGTACCTCTTATAATAAATGTTAGCCATGTGGTAAAAATAAGTTAGAAATGCTGGCAGCACGGTAAATCAAGCTAGCAAAGTGTAAAATGTTCTAAATATGTTAGCATCATGTACAACCCCAAATCAGAAAAAGTTGGGACAGCATGAAAAACGCAAATAGAAAAGTATTGATTTCTAGCTTCACTTTGACTTGTATTTCACTGCAGACAATGCAACAAATATTATTTAAAGTGTTCCTCATGATTATTATTTTGTTTATTTCTTTTAAAATAAACATTTCCATTTTGGTTCTTGCAACACATTTAAAAAAAATTAAACAGTAAAGCATTTACCACTTTGTAATGTCGCCATTCCTTTTCATATCACTTAAAAGGCGTTTAGGGACTGAAGACACTATGTGATGAAGTGTTTCAGGTGTAATTTTGTTCCAATCTTCCTTCAAACAAGTGGGCAACAGTACAGGGTCTTCGTTGTTGCATTTTGCACTACAAAATTCTGGCTGCGTAAGAAGAGGATACTGGCCTGTCTCTAATAGATAAAGTGTGGTTCATTTTGAAATGTGTGCAGAATGTGGCTTTGCATTGTCTAGTTGAAATATGTATGGGCGTCCCTGAAAAAGAAGGCAGCATATTGTGCTCCAAAATCTCAATGTGCTTTTCAGCATTAATGGTGCCATCAAAGAAGTTCAAGTTACCTTTGCCAAGGGCACTGACACAACCCCATAATATGACAGACCCTGGTTTTGGACTTGTTGCTGGTCTTGATGATCCTTTGGTTCGGAGCACATGCCGTCCATTTCTCCCCCAAAAAAGCCCTGAAATACTGACTCATCTGACCACAGTACACATTTCCACTGTATGATAGTCCATCCCAGATACCTCTGAACGCAGAGAAAGCGACGGCGCTTCTGGACACTGCTAACATTAGGCTTCCTTTTGGCAAAGTACAGTTTTCACTGGCATGCGTAGATGTAACTATGTATATGGTACTTGACAAAGGTTTGCCAAAGTAGCCCTGAGCCCATGCGGTGATATCACTTATAGATGAAAGATTCTTGATGCAGTGCCACTTGAGGGATTGGAGATCATGGTTGTTCAGGTTTGCACCCTTGTCCTTTACGCACTCAAATTCCTTCAGATTCCTTGAATCTTTTCGTGTTATGCACTGTTGCAGGTGAAATATCCAAATGTTTTCTTATCTTTCAATGAACATTGTTTTTAAACAATTCAATAATTTTCTGCACAAATTTATTGGCAAACCGGCGATCCTCTGCAATCTTTGCTCCTAAATGACTAAACCTTTCTTGGATGCTGCATTTGTACCAAATCATAATTACAACCACCTGTTGACATCACCTGTTTCAGATTTTATCAATTTACCTAATTACCAGCCCTAATTGCTCCTGTTCCTCCTGCGTGTTTTTTGGACTGTGTTGCAGGTCTGAATGACAAGAAAGGATGTATATATTACAAATAAAATGAAGTTGACCAGACAAAACATGCAATCTTTTTTGTGTTCATATTCTCTGCAATGAAATATAAGTCAAAGTAAATTTTAAATCACTACATTCTTTGTTTATTTGCGTGTTTCATACTGTACCAACTTTTTCTGATTTGGGCTTGTAAATGCATGCAAATAAAGGTAAAATCATAGAATCATGTTACTTCATGTTAGCAATGAATCATCAAACTTTACTCATCTAGTTTTATTATCATCATCATCATTATTATTATTATTATTATTTTTGTAGAAGTGGTAATGGTGATAATAGTTACTTAATATTACATACTGATTAATCGATTGACTGATTGATTACTACTGATTGATTGATTGCTACTGATTGACAGATTTCTACTGACTGACTGACTGATTGGTTGGTTGGCTGATTGATTAATTCATTGCTACTGATTGACTGATTGCTATCGACTAACTAACTGACTGATACTGATTGATTGATTGATTGATTGATTCTTATTGCTACTGCTTAATTAATTGCTACTGACTGATTGACATTAATTAATACATATTGCTACTGATTGATTAATTGCTACTGATTGATTGCTACTGATTATTAAATTGCCACTGACTGATTGATATAATTATTGGTTGTTTAATTGCTACTGATTGATTGCTACTGCTTGATTAATTGCTACTGATAGTTTGATTGCTACTGATTGATTGATAGATACTTATTTCTATTGATTGACTTTAATCCATAACCTGCATTAAAGCCAATATTACTACTTCAGTCTTGACCGCAACTCACATTCTCAGAAATAAAAGCTCTATCCATGAAGACTCGAGTCCTCTTATCACTTCTGTCTGCTTCGTTTGGCCTGAAGGCGGCTGAGGTGATGGGATTTGGGCGGATACTGAGATCAGACATGACACAATATCTCTCGGCACTAATTGGACCTTTCAAGCTTGACCACAAGCTCCATATTTTGTAGTGTGGTCGACAGCTGTAAACCTCAGTCATAGTCTACAGCTGCTATGAATGATCATTTACAAGACATAAACCTGACCTCTGTCTAGTAACCATCCCACATATGCGTCCCTGAAGTCAAGTGTAGTTTGTTACTGGGCTACTGATATGATCACAGCACTGCAATACAAGTATAAAAATCGACTTTCATGTCTTGATAAGAGACAGGTGCCTCAGGTGACATTTGCATCTGAAGCATTGAAACATTTTTTCCAAGTATATTTTACAAGATTTTATTATATCAGTCAGTCATTCTAGTCCTAAATGTCACATTTAATTTATTGTAAAACCTTCTGTTTCTTTTGTACTTATTTCTGAAATCAGTAATTTCGTAGTAAAAATTGTTTTTTAAAACCTTTTTTTTTTTTACCCATTTTCCAAGACTTAAGAAGTCTAGTGTCTCCAGAATGTGTCTGTAAAATTTCAGCTCAAAACACCCATCAGATTATTTATTATACCTTTCAGAACATTGGAATTTTATGCTCACAATGTAGCTGATTTTGTTGCCTGTGCCTTTAATGCAAATGAGCTAGGTGCCCGACAGAGTCACAGAGTTCGCTTCCAATCAGAAGCAGAGCAAGCCTAACTGGCAGGCTAGGCAAACGACGACCGTGTCGCCCTTACAGTGCTCGTACTGCCCGCACACAGGTGAAGAGTGGGGCTGTTGAGGAGTGGACGATAGTGAAGCACGGTGGGGGGGTGGGAGGTGAGGGGTTGTATCGGGAACAAAAAGTAAAGAACAGGCTTGGGTTGGTTGTTGATTGTGTTTGGTTGGTGTCGCGGACGAAATTGAGGTGGAGATGTCTCCATGCCGCCCCTAACACCCATATTGCCCATGCCTAAATCCTAAATCCACCACTGCTCCCTATGGCTCTGATGTGTGTCTCCATCTCCTGCACTGAAAAAAAGTGTTGCATGCAAAACTGTTGCAAACAATTTATTTTTGTTGAATTTAAACAAACAAACTAAATTTAATAATGTTCAACTTAATTTGTTTGTTTAAATTCAGCCCAAGCAAATTGTTTACAACCACTTAATGTAAAAAAATTGAGTAAATCCAAGGAATCATCTTTGAATAATTTTTTTCAGTGTGATGCATTAGATAAACAGCACCGTGGCAGACATGAAGGAAGCAGATCTCACATAATATTTGTGAGAAATACTGCAGTAAGAACTTTTCCAATGATTATTTGATGTATTTGTTGTGGAGTTAATTCAAGCCTTTCTGCAATGATGAATCACACACAATGTCGTTACAAT